>NC_053027.1:25049509-25178297 GCF_003073215.2 Triticum urartu | reverse complement strand
CTGAAAACAGAACAAGCACAACTATCCAGGTAATCTCTGGAAGCATCGGTTAGTCCATTATAAAAGATATTGAGTATTTCATTTTTCTTAAGAGGATGATCAGGCAAAGCATTAAGTAATTGGAGAAGCCTCCCCCAAGCTTGTGTGAGACTCTCTTCTTCAATTTGCACAAAATTATATATATCCCTTAAGGCAGCTTGTTTCTTATGAGCAGGGAAATATTTAGCAGAGAAGTAATAAATCATATCCTGGGGACTATGCACACAACCATGATCAAGAGAATTAAACCATATCTTAGCATCACCCTTTAATGAGAACGGAATATTTTAAGGATATACAAGTAGCGAGTTCTTTCATCATTAGTGAACAGGGTGGCTATATCATTTAATTTAGTAAGATGTGCCACAACAGTTTCAGATTCACAGCCATAAAAAGGATCAGATTCAACCAAAGTAATTATATCAGGATCAATAGAGAATTCATAATCCTTATCAGTAATCATAAGCAGGATCATATTTCATTCTAGCATCCAGAGTTTTTTGTTTAAGCTTAGCTAATAATTTCTTAAGATCACTCCTATCATTGCAAGCAAGAAAGTCACTTTTAGTTTCTTCATCCATAACATAGCCCTCAGGCACAACGGGTAATTCATATTTATTAGGAGAGCCTTCATAATCACTTTCATCAATATTATCAGTTTCAATAATTTCATTATCTCTAGCCCTAGCAAGTTGTTCATCAAGAAATTCACCCATTGGCACAGTAGTATCAAGCATAGAAGTAGTTTCATCATAAGTATCATGCATAGCAGAAGTGGCATCATCAATAATATGCAACATATCAGAATTAATAGCAGAAGCAGGTTTAGGTCTCGCAAGCTTACTCAAAACAGAAGGTGAATCAAGTGCAGAGCTAGATGGCAGTTCCTTACCTCCCCTCGTAGTTGAGGGATAAATCTTGGTTCTTGGATCTTTCAAGTTCTTCATAATGATAAGCAGATATATATCCCAAGTGACTCAAAGAATAGAGCTATGCTCCCTGGCAACGGTGCCAGAAAATAGTCTTGATAACCCACAAGTATAGGGGATCGCAACAGTTTTCGAGGGTAGAGTATTCAACCTAAATTTATTGACTCGACACAAGGGGAGCCAAAGAATATTCTCAAGTATTAGTAGCTGAGTTGTCAATTCAACCACAACTGGAAACTTAATATCTGTAGCAAAGTATTTAGTAGCAAAGTAATATGATAGTAGTGGTAATGGTAGCAAAAGGTAACGATAGCAAAAGTAATATTTTTTGGTGTTTTGTAGTGATTGTAACAGTAGCAACAGAAAAGTAAATAAGCGGAGAACAATATATGGAAAGCTCGTAGGCAATGGATCGGTGATAGATAATTATACCGGATATGGTTCATCATGTAACAATCATAACCTAGGGTGACACAGAACTAGCTCCAATTCATCAATGTAATGTTGGCATGTATTCCGAATATAGTCATACGTGCTTATGGAAAAGAACTTGCATGACATCTTTTGTCCTACCCTCCCGTGGCAGCGGGGTCCTAGCGGAAACTAAGGGATATTAAGGCCTCCTTTTAATAGAGTACCAGACCAAAGCATTAACACATAGTGAATACGTGAACTCCTCAAACTACGGTCATCACCGGGAGTGGTCCTGATTATTGTCACTTCGGGGTTGCCGGATCATAACACATAGTAGGTGACTATAGACTTGCAAGATAGGACCAAGAACTCTCATATATTGATGAAAACATAATAGGTTCAGATCTAAAATCATGGCACTCGGGCCCTAGTGACAAGCATTAAGCATAGCAAAGTCATAGCAACATCAAACTTAGAACATAGTGGATACTAGGGATCAAACCCTAACAAAACTAACTCGATTAGATGATAAATCTCATCCAACTCATCACCGTCCAGCAAGCCTACGATGGAATTACTCACGCACGGCGGTGAGCATCATGAAATTGGTGATGGAGGTGAAGGAAATATGCCCTAGAGGCAATAATAAAGTTATTATTTATTTCCTTATATCATGATAAATGTTTATTATTCATGCTAGAATTGTATTAACCGGAAACATAATACATGTGTGAATACATAGACAAACAGAGTGTCACTAGTATGCCTCTACTTGACTAGCTCGTTAATCAAAGATGGTTATGTTTCCTAACCATGGACAAAAGAGTTGTTATTTGATTAACGAGGTCACATCATTAGTTGAATGATCCGATTGACATGACCCATTCTATTAGCTTAGCACCCGATCGTTTAGTATGTTGCTATTGCTTTCTTCATGACTTATACATGTTCCTATGACTATGAGATTATGCAACTCCCGTTTACCGGAGGAACACTTTGGGTGCTACCAAACGTCACAACGTAACTGGGTGATTATAAAGGAGCACTACAGGTGTCTCCAAAGGTACATGTTGGGTTGGCGTATTTCGAGATTAGGATTTGTCACTCCGATTGTCGGAGAGGTATCTCTGGGCCCTCTCGGTAATGCACATCACATAAAGCCTTGCAAGCATTACAACTAATATGTTAGTTGTGAGATGATGTATTACGGAATGAGTAAAGAGACTTGCCGGTAACGAGATTGAACTAGGTATTGGATACCGACGATCGAATCTCGGGCAAGTAACATACCGATGACAAAGGGAACAATGTATGTTGTTATGCGGTCTGACCGATAAAGATCTTCGTAGAATATGTAGGAGCCAATATGGGCATCCAGGTCCCGCTATTGGTTATTGACTGGAGACGTGTCTCGGTCATGTCTACATTGTTCTCGAACCGTAGGGTCCGCACGCTTAAGGTTTCGATGACAGTTATATTATGAGTTTATGAGTTTTGATGTACCGAAGGAGTTTGGAGTCCCGGATGAGATCAGGGACATGACGAGGAGTCTCGAAATGGTCGAGACATAAAGATCGATATATTGGACGACTATATTCGGACACCGGAAAGGTTCCGAGTGATTCGGGTATTTTTCGGAGTACCGGGTAGTTACGGGAGAAGTAATGGGCCTTGAGTGGGCCTTAGGGGAGAGAGAGGGCAGCAGCCAGGAGGTGGCGCCCCCCCCCAAGGGGAGTCCGAAGGACTAGGGGAGGGGCGCGCCCCCTCTTTCCCTCTCCCTCTCCTCTCCTTCCTTCTTCTCCTACTTGGACTAGGAAAGGGGGGGCCGATTCCTACTTGGAGTAGGATCCCCCCTTGGGCGCCCTTAGGTGGCCGGCCTCCTCCTCCCCTTCCTTTATATACGGGGGAGGGCACCCCATAGACACACAAGTTGATCTTTAGCCGTGTGCGGTGCCCCTCCACAGTTTTACACCACTCGGTCATATTGTCATAGTGCTTAGGCGAAGCCTGCGTCGTTGTCATCATCATCACCGTCAACACGCCATCGTGCTGACGAACTCTCCCTCGGCCTCACAGCTGGATCAAGAGTTCGAGGGATGTCACCGAGCTGAACGTGTGCAGATCGCGGAGGTGTCGTGCGTTCGGTACTTGATCGGTTGGATCGCGAAGACGTTCGACTACATCAACCGTTACTAAACGCTTCCGCTTTCGGTCTACGAGGGTACGTAGACACACTCTCCCCTTCATTGCTATGCATCTCCTAGATAGATCTTGCGTGATCGTAGGAATTTTGAAATACTTTTCCCCAACAGCATTCCCAACAGTGGCACGAGCCAGGTCTATGCGTAGATGTTATACAATGCACCGAGTAACACACAAGGAGTTCGTGGGCGGATAATTAGTCATACTAGCTTACCGCGACCCGCATCAGTCCATGACTCCATTGAATCTCGCGGTACGTCTGATGAAAGAGGCCCACACCACGGACATTGTATCACGTGACCCGTTCAAGAGCTCGGCTTCTACCCTCATCGTGCCTTTATCCCAACATCTCGTGGCGTGCTACGCTGAGGCTACACTGTGGTTGGTTTTCCCTTGAAGAGGAAAGGGTGATGCAACAAAGTAGCGTAAGTATTTCCCTCAGTTTTTGAGAACTAAGGTATTAATCCAGTAGGAGGTAACACACAAGTCACCTAGTACCTGCACAAACAAACAAGAACCTCGCAACCAATGCGATAAAGGGGTTGTCAATCCCTTCACGGTCACTTACGAAAGTGAGATCTGATAGATATAATAAGATAAATATTTTTGGTATTTTTATGATATAGATTGGAAAGTAAAGATTGCAAAATAAATGGTAATAGAAATAGCAAATTGATATGAAAATAATATGATGGAAGATAGACCCGGGGGCCATAGGTTTCACTAGTGACTTCTCTCAAGATAGCAAATTCTACGGTGGGTGAACAAATTACTGACGAGCAATTGATAGAAAAGCGAATAATTATGAGAATATCTAGGCATGATCATGTATATAGGGATCACGTCTGCGACAAGTAAACCGAAACGATTCTGCATCTACTACTATTACTCCACACATCGACCGCTATCCAGCATGCATCTAGAGTATTAAGTTCATAAGAACAGAGTAACGCATTAGGCAATATGACATGATGTAGAGGGATAAACTCAAGCAATATGATATAAACCCCATCTTTTTATCCTCGATGGCAACAATACAATACGTGCCTTGCTGCCCCTGCTGTCACTGGGAAAGGACACCGCAAGATTGAACCCAAAGCTAAGCACTTCTCCCATTGCAAGAAAGATCAATCTAGTAGGCCAAACCAAACTGATAATTCGAAGAGACTTGCAAATATATTTAAATCATGCAGAAATATTGTTCATAGATAATCTTGATCATAAACCCACAATTCATCAGATCTCAACAAACACACCGTAAAAAGAATTACATCGAATAGATCTCTAAGAGAATTGAGTAGAACTTTGTATTGAGATCCAAAGAGAGAGAAGAAGCCATCTAGCTAATAACTATGGACCTGAAGGTCTGTGATAAATTACTCACACATCATCGGAGAGGCTATGGCGTTGATGTAGAAGCCCTCCGTGATCGATTCCCCCTCCGGCAGAGCATCGGAAAAGGCCTCAAGATGGGATCTCGTGGGTACAGAAGGTTGCGGCGGTGGAAATAGGGTTTCGTGGTGCTCCTGGATGTTTTCGGTGTATATGGGTATATATAGGAGGAAGAAGTATGTCGGTGGAGCCACGAGGGTGGGGGCGCGCCTCCCTGCCTCGTGGCCTCCTCGCTTCTTTCTTGACGCCCACTCCAAGTCTCCTGGATCACGTTTGTTCCAAAAATAACTCTCCCGAAGGTTTCATTCCGTTTGGATTCCGTTTGATATTCGTTTTCTGCGAAACACTGAAATAGGCAAAAAACAGGAATTTGCACTAGCCCTTTGGTTAGTAGGTTAGTCCCAAAAATAATATAAAAAGGTAAATTAAAGCCCATTAAACATCCAAGAAAGATAATATAATAGCATGGAACAATCAAAAATTATAGATACGTTGGAGACGTATCAAGCATCCCCAAGCTTAATTCCTGCTCGTCCTCGAGTAGGTAAATGATAAAAACAGAATTTTTGATGTGGAATGCTACCTAGCATAATTCTCAATGTAATTTTTTTTATGTGGCATGAATGTTCATATCTGAAAGATTCAAGACAAAAGTCTAATATTGACATAAAAATAATAATACTTCAAGCATACTAACTAAGCAATTATGTCTTCTCAAAATAACATGGCAAAAGAATGTTCATCCCTACAAAATCATATAGTTTGGTCATGCTCCATTTTCGTCACACAAGAATGCTCTCATCATGCACAACCCCGATGACAAGCCAAGCAATTGTTTCATACTTTTGATGTTCTCAAACTTTTTCAATCTTCACGCAATACATGAGCGTGAGCCATGGATATAGCACTATAGGTGGAATAGAATGGTGGTTGTGGAGAAGACAAAAAGGAGAAGATAGTCTCACAACAACTAGGCGTATCAACGGGCTATGGAGATGCCCATCAATAGATATCAATGTGAGTGAGTAGGGATTGCCATGCAACGGATGCACTAGAGCTATAAGTATATGAAAGCTCAAAAAGAAACTAAGTGGGTGTGCATCCAACTCGCTTGCTCACGAAGACCTAGGGCAATTTTGAGGAAGCCCATCATTGGAATATACAAGCCAAGTTCTATAATGAAAAATTCCCACTAGTATATGAAGTGATATCATAGGAGACTCTCTATCATGAAGGTCATGGTGCTACTTTGAAGCACAAGTGTGGTAAAAGGATAGTAGCATTGTCCCTTCTCTTTTTTTTCTCTTTTTTTCTCTTTTTTGGGGGCCTTCTCTTTCTTATGCCTTTCCCCTTTTTTCTTTTTTTATTTTCGTCCGGAGTCTCATCCCGACTTGTGGGGGAATCATAGTCTCCATCATCCTTTCCTCACTTGGACAATGCTCTAATAATGATGATCATCACACTTTTATTTACTTACAACTCAAAAATTACAACTCGATACTAGAACAGAATATGACTCTATGTGAATGCCTCCGGCGGTGTACCGGGATGTGCAATGAATCAAGAGTGACATGTATGAATGAATTACGAAGGGTGGCTTTGCACAAATACCATGTCAACTACATGATCATGCAAAGCAATATGACAATGATGAAGCGTGTCATAATAAACGGAACATGGTAAGTTGCATGGCAATATATCTCGAATGGCTATGGAAATGCTATAATAGGTAGGTATGGTGGCTGTTTTGAGGAAGGTATAAGGTGGGTGTACATGGTACCGGTGAAAGTTGCGCGGTACTAGAGAGCTAGCAATGGTGGAAGGATGAGAGTGCGTTATAATCCATGGACTCAACATTAGTCATAAGAACTCACATACTTATTGCAAAAATCTATTAGTTATCGAAACAAAGTACTACACGCATGCTCCTAGGGGGATAGATTGGTAGGAAAAGACCATCGCTTGTCCCCGACCGCCACTCATAAGGAAGACAATCAATAAATAAATCATGCTCCGACTTCGTCACATAACAGTTCACATACGTGCATGCTACGAGAATCACAAACTTTAACAGAAGTATTTCTCAAATTTACAACTACTCAACTAGCATGACTCTAATATCACCATCTTCATATCTCAAAACAATCATCAAGTATCAAACTTCTCATAGTATTCAACGATCTTTTTATGATAGTTTTTATTATACCCATCTTGGATGCCTATCATATTAGGACTAATTTTATAGCCAAAGAAAATTACCATGCTGTTTTATAAGACTCTCAAAATAATATAAGTGAAGCATGAGAGATCAATAATTTCTATAAAATAAAACCACCCCCGTTCTCTAAAAAAGATATAAGTGAAGCACTAGAGCAAAATTATCTAACTCAAAAGATATAAGTGAAGCACATAGAGTATTCTAATAAATTCCGATTCATGTGTGTCTCTCCCAAAAGGTGTGTACAGCAAGGATGATTGTGGTAAACTAAAAAGCAAAGACTCAAATCATACAAGACGCTCCAAGCAAAACACATATCATGTGGTGAATAAAAATATAGCCTTAAGTAAAGTCACCGATAGAAGAAGACGAAAGAGGGGATGCCTTCCGGGGCATCCCCAAGCTTAGGCTTTCAGTTGTCCTTGAATTTTACCTTGGGGTGCCTTGGGCATCCCCAAGCTTAGGCTCTTGCCACTCCTTATTCCAAAATTCATCAAATCTTTACCAAAACTTGAAAACTTCACAACACAAAACTCAACAGAAAATCTCATGAGCTCTGTTAGTATAAGAAAAAAAACCACCACTTCAAGGTACTGTAATGAACTCATTCTTTATTTATATTGGTGTTAAACCTACTGTATTCCAACTTCTCTATGGTTCATACCCCTGATAACCCACAAGTATAGGGGAACGCAACAGTTTTCGAGGGTAGATTATTCAACCCAAATTTATTGATTCGACACAAGGGGAGCCAAAGAATATTCTCAAGTATTAGCAGCTGAGTTGTCAATTCAACCACACCTGGAAACTTAATATCTGCAGCAAAGTATTTACTAGCAAAGTAATATGATAGTAGTGGTAACGGTAGCAAAAGGTAATGATAGCAAAAGTAATATTTTTGGTGTTTTGTAGTGATTGTAACAGTAGCAACGGAAAAGTAAATAAGCGGAGAACAATATATGGAAAGCTCGTAGGCAATGGATCAGTGATAGATAATTATGCCGGATGTGGTTCATCATGTAACAGTCATAACCTAGGCTGACACATAACTAGCTCCCATTCATCAATGTAATGTAGGCATGTATTCCGAATATAGTCATACGTGCTTATGGAAAAGAACTTGCATGACATCTTTTGTCCTACCCTCCCGTGGCAGCGGGGTCCTAGCGGAAACTAAGGGATATTAAGGCCTCCTTTTAATAGAGTACCAGACCAAAGCATTAACACATAGTGAATACGTGAACTCCTCAAACTACGGTCATCACCGGGAGTGGTCCTGATTATTGTCACTTCGGGGTTGCCGGATCATAACACATAGTAGGTGACTATAGACTTGCAAGATAGGATCAAGAACTCTCATATATTGATGAAAACATAATAGGTTCAGATCTGAAATCATGGAACTCGGGCCCTAGTGACAAGCATTAAGCATAGCAAAGTCATAGCAACATCAATCTCAGAATATAGTGGATACTATGGATCAAACCCTAACAAAACTAACTCGATTACATGATAAATCTCATCCAAACCATCACCGTCCAGCAAGCCTACGATGTAATTACTCATGCACGGCGATGAGCATCATGAAATTGGTGATGGAGGATGGTTGATGATGACGATGGCGACGGATTCCCCTCTCTGGAGCCCCGAACAGACTCCAGATCAGCCCTCCCGAGAGAGTTTAGGGCTTGGCGGCGGCTCCGTATCATAAAAAGCGATGAATCTTTCTCCTTGATTTTTTTCTCCCCGAAAGTGAATATATAGAGTTGGAGGCGGCTCCAGGGGGCCCACGAGGCAGGGGGCGCGCCCAGGGGGCAGGCGCGCCCCCCACCCTCGTGGCTAGGGTGTGGGCCCCTGGCCTTGATTCTTTGCCAGTATTTCTTATTATTTCCAAAAATAATCTGCGTGGAGTTTCAGGTCATTCCGAGAACTTTTGTTTCTGCACATAAATAACACCATGGCAATTCTGCTGAAAACAGCGTTAGTCCGGGTTAGTTCCATTCAAATCATGCAAGTTAGAGTCCAAAACAAGGGCAAAAGTGTTTGGAAAAGTAGATACGACGGAGATGTATCAACTCCCCCAAGCTTAAACCTTTGCTTGTCCTCAAGCAATTCAGTTGGTAAACTGAAAGTGATAAAGAAAAACTTTTACAAACTCTGTTTGCTCTTGATGTTGTAGATATGTAAAGCCAGCATTCAAGTTTTCAGCAAAGATTATGAACTAACCATATTCACAATAACGCTTAGGTCTCATGTTTACTCATATCAATGGCATAATCAACTAGCGAGCAATAATAATAAATCTCGGATGACAACACTTTCTCAAAACAATCATAATATGATATAACCAGATGGTATCTCGCTAGCCCTTTCTGAGACCGCAAAATATAAAATGCAGAGCACCTTTAAAGATCAAGGACTGACTAGACATTGTAATTCATGGTAAAAGAGATCCATTCAAGTCATACTCAATGTAAACTAATCAGTAATGAATGCAAATGACAGAGGTGCTCTCCAGCGGGTGCTTTTTAATAAGAAGGTGATGACTCAACATAAAAGTAAATAGATAGGCCCTTCGCAGAGGGAAGCAGGGATTTGTAGAGGTGCCAGAGCTCGATTTTAAAATAGATATGAATAATATTTTGAGAGGTATACTTTCATTGTCAACATAACAACCAAGAGATGGCGATATCTTCCATGCTACACACATTATAGGTGGTTCCCAAACAGAATGGTAAAGTTTATTCTCCCCCTCCACCAACAAGCATCAATCCATGGCTTGCTCGAAACAACGAGTGCCTCCAACTAACAACAGTCCCAGGGGGAGTTTTGTTTGCAATTATTTTGATTTGATTGCATAAAGCATGGGACTGGGCATCCCGGTGACCAGCCATTTTCTCGTGAGTGAGGAGCGGAGTCCACTCCTCTTGAGAATAACCCGCCTAACATGGAAGATACGGACAACCCTAGTTGATACATGAGCTATTCGAGCATACAAAACATGATGTTTATTTGAAGGTTTAGAGTTTGGCACGTACAAATTTACTTGGAACGGCATGTAGATACCGTATATAGGAAGGTATAGTGGACTCATATGGCATAACTTTGGGGTTTAAGGAATTGGATGCACAAGCAGTATTTCCGCTTAGTACAAGTGAAGGCTAGCAAAAGACTGGGAAGCGACCAGCTAGAGAGCGACAACAGCCATGAACATGCATTAAAGTCATTGAACATTGAGTGCAAGTGAGGGAGTCCTGGATTAGGGGGGTCTCCGGACAGCCGGACTATATCCTTTGCCCGGACTATTGGACTATGAAGATACAAGATTGAAGACTTCGTCTCGTGTCTGGATGGGACTCTCCTTGGCATGGAAGGCAAGCTAGGCAATACGGATATGTATATCTCCTCCCTTGTAACCGACCTTGTGTAACCCTAGCCCCCTCCGGTGTCTATATAAACTGGAGGGTTTTAGTCCGTAGGACAACATACAATCATACCATGGGCTAGCTTTTAGGGTTTAGCCTCTACGATCTCGTGGTAGATCAACTCTTGTAATACTCATATCATCAAGAACAATCAAGCAGGACGTAGGGTATTACCACCATCATGAGGGCCCGAACCTGGGTAAACATCGTGTCCCCTACCTCCTGTTACCATCTGCCTTAGACGCACAGTTCGGGACCCCCTACCCGAGATCTGCCGGTTTTGACACCGACATTGTTGCTTTCACTGAGAGTTTCCACTATGCCGTCACCATAAGGCTCGATGGCTCCTTCGATCATCGGCAACGATGCGGTCCAGGGTGAGGTTTTCCTCCCCGGACAGATCTCGGCGGCTTCGCACTGCGGTCCAATTCGCTTGGCCATCTGGAGCAGATCGAGAGCTACGCCCCTGGCCATCAGGTCAGATTTGGAAACCTAAACTACATGGCCGACATTCGCGGGGACTTGATCTTCGACGGATTCGAGCCCATGTCGGACGCACCGCACAGTCGCGACGAGCATGATGTTACTCTGCCATCGGACAATGTTCGGGAGATCGCATCTGCAACTACTCCGACCATCGATCCGGAGGAAATTGCGCCATCCGAGAGCGTAGGGATAGACCCCGCCATGGAGGCCGCACTCTCAGTGGCGATAGAGCCAGATACTGACTTTACCCCTTACAAGAGCCGCGTCGCCGAACCACTGGATTCTTCTCTGGCCACGGGCTCTGAGCCGCCAGCGAGTTCACCTCCGCGGATATCTTTCAGCACTCACCTTTAGTAGATGTGCTAAATTCATTAAGGTCTCTCTCCCTGTCAGGAGAACCTTGGCCGAACTATGTCCGGCTAGAATGGGATGCGGACGACGAAGAATTTCGCTGCCCACCCACCACCCACTTAGTAGCCACTGTCGACGACTTAACCGACATGCTCGACTTCAACTTTGAAGACATCGACGGTATGGACGACAATGCAGGAGATGAATAGGAACCACCACCCACAGGGCACCGGACCACCACTTCATCACATGACATACATGGTGGATACACCCAAAGAGGGCAATGGTGAAGAGACAGCGGAGGATGCCCCCTCCAAGCAACCCAAGCGCCGACGTCAGCGGCGCCGCTCTAAGTCCCGCCATAGCAAAAATGGCAATAGTCCAGTCAACTCTAGAAGAAACGACGACTGCACCCCCCCGGTGGCAGAGCACGATCAAGATGCAAACTGCGAACATAGTACGGATCCGACGTCCAAACACGGCGATGCCAAGGATAAACCTCATCAAACCCCGTCGGGGGAGGAAAACAGTCCGGACGAAGATGCACACATCATCCCGGAAACGCACTTAGAGCAAGAGAACCTCCACATAAGGCTTATTGCCACAACAAGGAGCCTGAAGAAACAGAAGCAAAGGCTTAAGGCCGCACAAGATACGCTCAACAGCAGGTGGAACAAAGTGCTCGACAAGGAAACAAATTATGGTGGAAGTTACCACACAAATAGCTATCCAAAGCGCAAGCTATTACCGGAATTCTACGATGAGGCCTTAGAGCCCACACAGCCGAAGAATGATACGGCCAACCGGCCGGATCCACCACCTTGTGAACGAGATAGAGCGGCTAACGAAGTTGCACATAAGTCAACACATGATCTATGTGAGAACTTGCGCCAAAAATCCGGCGCGACCAGATCCTTCTATGGATCTAGGAAGCGCGCTCCGGTACAAAACCAAAACCGAATACTACAACCATCCGAACACCATGGCACATCCAAATACAGGGGTGCCGCACACCCCTTATGTTTCACTGATGAGGTGCTGGATCACGAATTCCCAGAAGGATTCAAACCGGTGAACATAGAGGCGTACGACGGGACCATCGACCCTGGAGTCCGGATCGAGGACTTTATCCTCCATATTCATATGGCTCGTGGAGACGATCTCCATGCCATTAAATACTTGCCCCTCAAGCTTAAAGGGCCAGCTCAGCACTGGCTGAAAAGCCTCCCTGAAAACTCAATTGGAAGTTGGGAGGAGGTCGAGGACGCTTTTCGGGCTAATTTTCAAGGGACTTATGTCCGACCTCCGGATGCAGATGATTTAAGTCATATAATCCAATAGTCCGGAGAGTCCGCGCGAAAGCTTTGGAACAGGTTCCTCACCAAGAAGAACCAAATCATCAACTATCCGAACGCCGAAGCCTTAGCGGCTTTTAAACACAGCGTCCGAGACGAATGGCTCGCCAGACACCTCGGTCAAGAAAAACCGAGAACAATGGCAGCCCTAACAAGCCTCATGACCCGCTTTTGTGCGGGCGAGGACAGCTGGTTGGCCCGTAGCAGCACCAGCGACCCAAGCACATCCGAAGTCAGGGATGGCAATGGAAAACCATGGCGCAACAAAAACAAGCGTCGAAATAAAGAAGGTAGCCCAGATAACATGGCGGTAAACGCCGGATTCAGGGGCTCTCGACCAGGTCAGCAGAAAAAGCCTTTCAAAGGCAGCAGAGAAGGACAATCTGGCCTAAACAAAATTCTTGACAAGCTCTGTCAGATTCACGGCACCCCCGACAAACCTGCAAATCATACCCACAGAGAATGTTGGGTCTTCAAGCAAGCCGGTAAGCTAAACGCCGAACACAAAGGGGAAGAGACACCAAGCAAAGACGAGGATGAACCTCACCAGCAAAGCACCGGAGGACAGAAAAAGTTCCCACCAGAAGTTAAAACGGTAAACGTGATCCATGTGACGAAGAGGAGAAGCAAGCATGCACTCCAAGACACACGCGGCATAGAGCCCGTCACCCCTAGGTTCAACCCCTGGTTGGCCTGCCCGATCACTTTTGATCGTAGGGATCACGTGACAAATATCCGGCACGAAGAATTGGTGGCCTTGGTGTTAGACCCAATAATAAACGGGTACCATTTCACACGAGTCCTCATGGACGGCGGCAGCGATCTAAATCTGATATATCAGGACACAGTTCCGCAAAATGGGGATAGACCCGACACAAATAAGCCACAGTAATGCTACCTTCAAGGGAGTAATACCAGGCCAAGAGGCCCGCTGTACGGGCTCTCTACTGCTAGAGGTGGTATTCGGTTCTCCCGATAACTTCCGAAGCGAAAGGTTAACTTTCCACGTCGCTCCATTCCGAAGTGGTTATCAAGCACTACTCGGAAGAACGGCTTTCGCTCGTTTTAACGCAATACTGCATTATGCTTTTCTCAAGCTCAAGATGCCCGGTCCACGTGGCATCATCACAGTTAGCGGAAATACCGAACGTTTTCTACGTACGGAAGAGAATGCAGCGGCTCTAACAGCCGCGAACTAGACGACCTCACCAACCAAAAAAAATGGCAGGTCGTCAAGACCACGGACATGGTTAGACGAGTCCGGCGTTCCATTACATATACATGAGATCGGTTTGATGATCAAACCCTCCTAGACAAGGCTTCCCACGTGTAATCAGGGCCACCCCGGCTCAAGCTGACTCCTCTTGAAATTTGATAGTTCATTGATAATAACCAATTCTTTTTGGCACGACAACTTTCACCTAAGTTCTTTCCTTTTACAGATGACAATCATGCTACACCCGTCCAGGACACGGCACAACGGAGACATAGGCACAGACGTGCAGCAGGGACCCGCCCAAAGGTTTCTTTTTAGATTAAGACCCTGCGTAAACCTTTTTTACTGTATCTTGTTGCTCACATCCTCCGGATACTCCACACAACCGAGAAGGATGCTGGCGTTATTGGCATGTGGCCACGTCAGGATATTGCACGTACCTGGACACATGAGGTTTATTATTAAGGGCATTGTTTAGCCCGGTATATATTATAAAGACCGAACACCTTAGGGAGTGTTCGGCGTCGCGAGTTTGGCCCTATATGCATCAGCTCCGAATCATGTCTTTGGTCAAATATTGGGTTTGCCCGGCTCCCACATTTTGGTACCTTATGTTCCGTTATATCGGCTAAGGTAGCACTGGGAGAACTACTGCGATTGTGCCTGGTTCATCCGGATGAGCACCTCAGTAGAGAAAGCCGAAAACTGACTATCATGATATAGCGAGAGACTGGTCAACCACTCGATGACTCAGCGGAATCTTCGGGATTCCTCCGCATTAACGAAGGGCCGTTTCCCGGTCAGGTATGCACGCGCCCCGTATATGGGCGAGCGCAGAAGTACCACGGGCTATATAGTAGCCCCACCGTCAAACTCCTATGGCTAAGTGAAAGTGTTAAAGCAATATAGTCTGATTGCCTCGTTCGCTGCGCTATCACCTCCTTAACGGACCAAGACGTTGGATCAAGTGTGGATATGCGTTTTCTGCAAACACCCCCGCATTATATGCGTGGGGGCGGAAGCCGACGACTGCAAACTTTCAGGTTATATACATATATACATAAACGGCCGCACATGAGGCATCATAGTACTTTCGGGCAAAATTATAAATACAGCCTTGATAATTCAATAAAACATTGTTTTTACAATGGGAATACATGTCACTAGAACATAATATTCTTCGAGCACTGAGCCTCTATCGAACGAGCGCCTTCAAGAACTTCTTCAAAGTAGTGCTCGGCAGCCACTCGGCCTACGGCCGAACCCTGTGTCGCAACAGTGGTGGCCTCCATCTCCGCCCAGTATGTCTTGACACGGGCAAAGGCCATCCGCGCACCCTCTATGCACGCCGATCTCTTTACAGCATCGATGCGTGGCACAACACCAAGGAATTGTTGCACTAAACTAAAGTAGCTATTCGGCCTTGGCCCTCCCGGCCACAGGTGATCCACAACGGACCTCATGGCAAGTCCGGACAACCTATGGATCTCGACCCACTCGGCCATTCGCTCATTCAACAGCAGCGGACGGACTGGAGCGTGAAACTGTGACCAGAACAGCTTTTCCACTTCGGGACCTTTCTGATCCTTGAATTACTCGGCCGCATCAGCAGCACTTGCAGCCAAATCCACGTAGGCATCCGCAGAACTCCATAGTCGGTCCAGAGGAGCATACTTCGGATCTCCGAACTTAGTCCGCAACAAGAAGGGCTTCCCAGACACGATATATGCAGCTTGATTCAGCTCCTCCTTCGTCGCTCTAATTTTGGAGCGGGCTTCCTTGGCAGCCACTAGGGCCTTCTCTAGGTCCGTCGCCTTCGCCCGGTTTTCTTCTTCAAGAAGTTGGTAACGGTCAGCGGCATCTTTTAACTCTACAGCCATTTTGGCTATTCTTTCCTTGCTCTCGCAATGCGCGGCCTGTTCGGCCCTCAACTCTTCGGCCGCCTTTAAAGCGACCGCATTGCTACTCCTTGCTTGCTCCTTGGCTCGGGCAAGCTCCGCCCGAAGGGTCTCCACGGTGGCAGCTCCATCCGCAGTCACAACATATTAAAGATACTGGCATCATGCTCCTCTTATTGTGTGACGATCACCAGAGAAATCACTCACCCTGTGCCTCATCAAGCCGCTGGTTGACAAGCACCATATCGGCATCGGCCGCATCAAGTTGCCGCCTTAGCTCGGTAAACCCATCAGTTCGTCTAGCCACCGTTGCCTTAGCCACCTGCACATAAAGGCAGTCGGGTTATTACCTGGGAATATGATCCTCGGGTTGCCGCCGTTCTCGACGACAACCAGAGTCTCAGGGGCTACTATCTGCATAGGGCACACCTAACATGTGCGGTACTATCAAAAACATACACTATTTCACGTACCTCAAAGCCCTTCAGCACACTCATAAAGGCTTTGTGCAAACCGCTTTTAGCGGATGAAATCCTTTCAATTACCGTACCCATTAGCGTATGATGCGCTTCCGAGACGGCCGCTTTCCCCAGAAGATCCTTCAGCGCGTCCGATCGCATACTGTACGGTTCTAGACCTTTGTTGCCGCTCTCCTTAGGAGCCGGATACTGGTGATTCCAGGTAGCCAAAGGGTTATCCTCTGGCCTTGGCGGATCCAGAGATACCCTTCGTGACGACACTTCAAGGTCGCCCGCCTCATGAGACGGGGTGTCAGGGGGAGGAGTTTCGCTCTCCATCATCTCCGGAAGGAGATCCCCCCCCGAAGAGAACTCTGTCGAGAAGGGCTACGATCCGGACTACAATTTATAAGCATCGGTTATTGTCTTCGGAAGTAAGGTAGGATATTTTCACTATTAAGTACTTTTCGATTACTTACAGCTCGGTAGAGGGCTGATCCCCGCACAGACATTGTGCGGCAAGAATACCCTCCAAGGTAGGACCCTTTGACGAAGATTTCTTCTCCCCTTTGGAAACCTTAGTTTCCGGATCTTCAGAGGTAGTCCTCTTCCTTCCCCGGGGAGAGAGAATGTCAGATTCTTCCCCTTGGTTATCCTCCCTTGCGGAGGCACTCACTCCCTCGGTTGGAATAAGTAGCGAGTGAGGCCCGCTTTCGCCCTCTTTATTCCCCCCTTCATCTTCCTTTGAGGGCACAAGATAAGCTGCTGGCTCGAGCATCTTTTCTAGCACCGGATTGTCCAAGCCCTCAGGAAGGGTGGCCGAACACCTGATCATCTTCGCCTTTGTTATCCAGTCCTGGCCAAAGAGCGACTCTTTAGAATGATGCCATGATAAATAAAAGGACGGCGGGTTCGGCCATGGGATTACTTACTTGGGTAGCAGGGTGGTTGCAGCTCAAACCCATATCCTCGGAGGTGTCCGGACACTTTATTTGGGGCCCGAAGAATGATTTGTACATCTCTTCGAGCGTCATGCCGAGGAAATGCTGAATAGCTCGCGGTCCTTCCGGGTTGAATTCCCACATATGGAGGGGCTGGCGTTTGCAAGGCTGGACTCGACAAACTAGCATAACTTGCATTACCATAACCAGACTGAAATCTCTCTCAAAGAGATCTCCGATACGGCTCTGCAGTATTGGCACGTCCTTTGCTGGACCCCAGCTCAGCCCCCTACTAATCCATGACATTAGTTGCAGTGGGGGGCCCGAGCGAAAGGTGGGGGCGGCTACCCACTTGGCATTCGGGAGCTGTGATGTAAAACCACACCCGTTGCCACAATCCGACACCTCTGGGAAGGAACCCTCTGGCCATGGAGCATCAGCGATTTTGCTTATTAAAGCACCTCCGCACTCTGCGTGCCGCCCCTCGATCATCTTCGGCTTCACATCGAAGGTCTTGAGCCACAGGCCGAAGTGAGGGGTAATGCGGAGGAAAGCCTCACATACGACAATAAATAACGAGATGTGAAGAAGGGAGTCCGGGGCTAGATCATGGAAATCTAGCCCATAATAGAACATAAGACCCCTGACAGAGGGATCCAGAGCGAGGCCTAGTCCTCGGAGAAGTGGGAGATGAACACGACACTCTCGGTGGGTTCGGGAGTAGGGACGACCTGCCCTCGGGCAGGCAGTCTATGTGAAACTTCGGCGGTTAGATATCTGGCCTCTCTCAGCTTCTTGATGTCCTCCTCTGTTACAGAGGAGGGCATCCACCGACCTTGAAGGTTGGAACCGGACATAGCTGAAGGTCCGAAGCGCCTGACTTGAGCTTTGGGTGTTAGAACTCGAGGCCGGGGGAAGTATTCGATTGAGCACGGGAGGGAGAAAGAAAAGGCCTTGTCCTCGTTATAAAGGGGGTGAATATCAAGCGTCCTCCCCGTGGCCATTTGGGACTTTCCTAAAGATCTAGGAGTCATACCAACAGGCACAGTTGGGTTACCCACATCTATATTGATGAGAATCCTATGATAAGGGGAACACAATATCTGCTTTGACAAGACGTGTCAAGAAAACCGCCTCGCAATATGTGCGGTGCTGGTTGAGAAAAACGGTTTGAATAATGACCGGGCCGTGGCATGATGTCATGCTGGCAAAACGTGTCAGCAGATTAGATTTGTGGAAATATTATTCTCTCTACAGTGGTATGTGGAACTTATTTTTCAGGGCTGGACACTATTCTTGTGCTCAAACTCTTCCATGGAGTATTTGGAGGAGGAACCCACCTTGCAATGTCGAAGACAATACTACGCGCCGGACTCATCGTCATTGAAGCTTGGTTCAGGGGCTACTGAGGGAGTCCTGGATTAGGGGGTCTCCGGACAGCCGGACTATATCCTTTGGCCGGACTGTTGGACTATGAAGATACAAGATTGAAGACTTCGTCCTGTGTCCGGATGGGACTCTACTTGGCATGGAAGGCAAGCTAGGAAATGCGGATATGTATATCTCCTCCCTTGTAATCGACCTTGTGTAACCCTAGCCCCCTCCGGTGTCTATATAAACCGGAGGGTTTTAGTCCATAGGACAACGTACAATCATACCATAGGCTAGCTTCTAGGGTTTAGCCTCTCTGATCTCGTGGTAGATCCACTCTTGTAATACTCATATCATCAAGAACAATCAAGCAGGACGTAGGGTATTACCTCCATCAAGAGGGCCCGAACCTGAGTAAACATCGTGTCCCCTGCCTCCTGTTACCATCCGCCTTGGACGCACAGTTCGGGACCCCCTACCTGAGATACGCCGGATTTGACACCGACACATACTATGAGAAGTTTGATGCTTGATAATTGTTTCGAGATATAAAGATGGTGATATTAAAGTCGTGCTAGTTGAGTAGTTGTGGATTTGAGAAATACTTGTGTTAAAGTTTGTGATTCTTGTAGCATGCACGTATGGTGAACCGTTATGTGATGAAGTGGGAGCATGATTTATTTTTCGATTGTCTTCCTTATGAGTGGCGGTCGGGGACGAGCGATGGTTTTTTCCTACCAATCTATCCCCCTAGGAGCATGCGCGTAATACTTTGCTTTGATAACTTGTAGATTTTTGCAATAAGTATGTGAGTTCTTTATGACTAATGTTGAGTCCATGGATTATACGCACTCTCACCCTTCCACCTTTGCTAGCCTCTCTAATACCGCACACCTTTCGCCGGTATCATACACCCACCATATACCTTCCTCAAAACAGCCACCATACCTACCTATTATGGCATTTCCATAGCCATTCCGAGATATATTGCCATGCAACTTTCCACCGTTCCGTTTATTATGACACGCTTCACCATTGTCATATTGCTTAGCATGATCATGTAGTTGACATAGTATTTGTGGCAAAGCCACCATTCATAACTCTTTCATACATGTCACTCATGAGTCATTGCATATCCCGGTACACCGCCGGAGGCATTCATATAGAGTCATATTTTGTTCTAAGTATCGAGTTGTAATTGTTGAGTTGTAAGAAAAATAAAAGTGTGATGATAATCATTATTAGAGCATTGTCCCAGTGAGGAAAGGATGATGGAGACTATGATTCCCCCACAAGTCGGGATGAGACTCCGGACTAAAAAAAGGAAAAAAATAAAAAGAGGCCATAAAAAAGGGGGAGAAAAGGCCCAAATAAAAAAATGAGAGAAAAAGAGAGATGGGACAATGCTACTATCGTTTTGCCCCACTTGTGCTTCAAAGTAGCACCATGATATTCATAGTAGAGAGTCTCTCATTTCATCACTTTCATATAGTAGTGGGAATTTTTCATTATAGAACTTGGCTTGTATATTCCAATGATGGGCTTCCTCAAATTACCCTAGGTCTTCATGAGCAAGCAAGTTGGACGCACACCCACTTAGTTTCTTTTTGAGATTTCATACACTTATAGCTCTAGTGCATCCGTTGCATGGCAATCCCTACTCACTCACATTGATATCTATTGATGGGCACCTCCATAGCCCGTTGATATGCCTAGTTGATGTGAGACTATTTTCTCCCTTTTTGTCTTCTCCACAACCACCATTCTATTCCACCTATAAGTGCTATGTCCATGGCTCACGCTCATGTATTGCGTGAAAATTGAAAAAGTTAGAGAACACCAAAAGTATGAAACAATTGCTTGGCTTGTCATCGGGGTTGTGCATGATTTAAATATTTTGTGCGGTGAAGATGGAGCATAGCCAGACTATATGATTTTTAGGGATAACTTTCTTTGGCCATGTTATTTTGAGAAGACATAATTGCTTTGTTAGTATGCTTGAAGTATTATTATTTTTTCAATATTAAACTTTTGTCTTGAATCTTTTGGATCTGAACATTCATACCACAATTAAGAAGAATTACATTAAAATTATGCCAAGTAGCACTCCGGATCAAAAATTCTGTTTTTATCATTTACCTACTCGAGGATAAGTAGGAATTAAGCTTGGGGATGCTTCATACGTCTCCAACATATCTATAATTTTTGATTGCTCCATGCTATATTATCTACTGTTTTGGGCAATATTGGGCTTTATTTTACACTTTTATATTAATTTTGGGACTAACCTATTAACCGGAGGCCCAGCACAGATTTGCTATTTTATGCCTATTTTAGTGTTTTGAAGAAAAGGAATATCAGACGGAGTCGAAACGTAACGAAATCAATTGGAGAAGTTATTTTTGGAAGGAAACACACCTGATGGACCTGGGCCCCACGTTAGAAGATACGGGAGCTGCCCACGAGGGTGGGGGCGCCCCCCCTAGGGCGCGCCCCCCTGCCTCGTGGGGCCCCCGTGGCTCCGCTGACGTGCTTCTTCTGCCTATATAAGTCCATATACCCTAAAACTTCCAGAACGCAATATAGATCGGGAGTTCCGCCGCCAGAAGCCTCCGTAGCCACCGAAAACCAATCTAGACCCGTTCCGGCACCCTGCCGGAGGGGGCAATCCTTCTCCGGTGGCCATCTTCATCATCCCGGTGCTCTCCATGACGAGGAGGGAGTAGTTCTCCCTCGGGGCTGAGGGTATGTACCAGTAGCTATGTGTTTGATCTCTCTCTCTCTCTCTCGTGTTCTTGATTTGGCACGATCTTGATGTATCGCGAGCTTTGCTATTATAGTTGGATCTTATGTTTCTCCTCCCCCTCTTCTCTCTTGTAATGAATTGAGTTTCCCCTTTGAAGTAATCTTATCGGATTGAGTCTTTAAAGATTTGAGAACACTTGATGTATGTCTTGCCGTGGATATCTGTGGTGACAATGGGATACCACGTGCCACTTGATGTATGTTAAGGTGACCACCTTGCGGGTTTCGTGACATGAACCTATGCATAGGGGTTGGCACATTTTCGTCGTGATTCTCCGGTAGAAACTTTGGGGCACTCTTTGAGGTTCTATGTGTTGGTTGAATAGATGAATCTGAGATTGTGTGATGCATATCGTATAATCATACCCACGGATACTTGAGGTGACATTGGAGTATCTAGGTGACATTAGGGTTTTGGTTGATTTGTGTCTTAAGGTGTTATTCTAGTACGAACTCTAGGGCTGTTTGTGACACTTATAGGAATAGCCCAACGGATTGATTGGAAAGAATAACTTTGAGGTGGTTTCGTCGTACCCTACCATAATCTCTTCGTTCGTTCTCCGCTATTAGTGACTTTGGAGTGACTCTTTGTTACACATGTTGAGGGATAGTTATGTGATCCAATTATGTTAGTATTGTTGAGGGAACTTACACTAGCGAAAGTATGAACCCTAGGCCTTGTTTTCAACGCATTGCAATACCGTTTACGCTCACTTTTACCATTAGTTACCTTGCTGTTTTTATAATTTCAGATTACAAATACCTTTATCTACCATCCATATTGACCACTTGTATTCACCATCTCTTCGCCGAACTAGTGCACCATCCCATACAATTTACCATTGTATTGGTGTGTTGGGGAAACAAGAGACTCTTTTTAATTTGGTTGCAGGGTTGCTTGAGAGAGACCATCTTCATCCTACGCCTCCTACGGATTGATAAACCTTAGGTCATCCACTCGAGGGAAATTTGGTGCTGTCCTACAAACCTCTGCACTTCGAGGCCCAACAACGTCTACAAAGAAGAAGGTTTGTGTAGCAGACAATAGCGCACCGCACAACAGAGGAAACGGCCTTGTGTTCGACCGGCCACGTTCGAAACGGGATCCTGTTCATCGGGAGGGGTCTGGCGTACCGCAAAACGGAGGAAACAGACCTCCTACAGTCGAAAAGGGGACCTGTTGATCGGGAGGGGTGTGGCGTACCGCAAAATGCAGGAAAACGAACTTGTGTTGGAGCGCTACGGTTGAAACGGGGGTCCTGTTCATCGGGAGGGGTGTGGCGTACCGCAAAATGGTACTCCATGGGATACTGTTCATCTCCACCATCGACCCCCTCCAGCCTCCACGGGCTACTGGTCATCCACCGTCGACCTCCTCCAGCCTCCACCCTGTTCATCCACGGGCTCCAGTTCATCCAGCCTCCACCGCGCGCTACTCCCATCGGCTACTGTTCAACCAGCCCTCTCCACACGGGCTCCTGTTCAACCACCCCTCCACGGGCTACTGTTCATCCAGCCCTCCACCGTCCCTCCACTGTTCATCCATCCCTCCACGGGGTCCTGTTCATCTATCCCCAACCGGCTCGATCGATCGGGGTCCTATTCATCCAGAGGCAACACCACGGGGTCATGTTCATCCAACCCCACCAGGAACTATTCATCCAAACCCCACCCCCCCAGCAACGCTCACTGTTCATCCAAAGGCAGCATCGATCGGCTTCAGTTAGCAGCAGTAGCGAAGGAATCACTCGATTGGGATCAGTTAACAGCCATCGATCGATCGCTCGGGTTTACTAACGCGTAGCCTGCAGTGCAATCACTCGTGTTTAGTTAGAGCCCACTGCCTCACTCGGGTTCATTTAGAGCCCAACGCCTCGCACCCACGCACGTGCGTGTACGAGAGAAACGCGCATCGCTCGGCCCTGACCACCCACTGTAACCGGGAACACCCCGATATTTTCCTCGCCCTCGATTCTACCACGGTTTTTCCATCATGGACGGCCCAAAGAATGTCATGCAGCTGCTTCTCTGGCCCGCCCAGGATGAGAAGCCCATTTTCTGTCA
Source organism: Triticum urartu (assembly GCF_003073215.2). Lineage (NCBI taxonomy): Eukaryota > Viridiplantae > Streptophyta > Magnoliopsida > Poales > Poaceae > Triticum > Triticum urartu. Next base: position 25,154,733 of record NC_053027.1, on the reverse strand, counting down.
TGATTTTTTGTCATAGAGGTAGGAGCCTACCACATCTATGATTATACCGGGTTTTGTCACAATTATCATCATAGAAGTGTCGTAAGTATGACAGAAAAAAATTCGTTCGGCCCAAAATGTCACGGATGTGTCTTTTTTTTGTAGTGCCTCGAGCCTTGTCTCCACGCTTCCGGTCCTCGTTGGTCCCTCAGCATCACGGATGTGCAGCAATCCCTCACACATCTCAATGGTTTGGGGGTGTTGCAGCACCTTCTCGAAAAACTTGTCCTTGGGGAGCTTGAAGACGTCATGGCGATCTAGATCTGTTAGAAAAACAGCTCGAAATAAGGACAGAAGATATTTTCGTGATACGGTGGTCAAAACCTTCGGGAGATTATATAATGAATTTTTACCGACCAAAAGAAGTATCGTGCAAGAAAACGGAGTCCGGAGGGCACACGAGGTGCCCACGAGGCAGGGGGTAGGGCGCGCCCTCCATCCTCGTGGACGCCTTGTGTCCTTCCCGGACTACTTCTTATTTTCCTATTTTCTTAAATATTCCAAAACGGAGAAAAATTGCCATTAGAACTGTTTTGGAGTCGGTTTAGTTACTGTACCACATACCTATTCCTTTTCGGAGTCACAAACTTTCTGGAAAGTGTCCCTTATGTATTCCTCCGGGGTTACGGTTTCAATAACATTGGTTTCAACATTTATGGGAGTACCTAAGAGATAACGTTTAATTCTTTGACCATTTACCACCTTCGGATTTGTGCCTTCGAAGTTGTTGATTTTTATGGTACCAGAACGATAAACCTCCTTGATAACGTAAGGACCTTCCCATTTAGAGAGAATTTTGCCTGCAAAAAATCTTAAATGAGAGTTGTATACCAAAACATAATCACCTACATTAAACTCACGCTTTTGTATCCTTTTGTCATGCCATCTCTTAACTTTTTCTTTAAACAGTTTGGCATTCTCATAGGCATGGGTTCTCCATTCATCAAGTGAGCTAATGTCATAAAGCCTCTTCTCACCGGCAAGTTTGAAATCATAATTGAGCTCTTTAATGGCCCAATATGCCTTATGTTCTAGTTTGAGAGGTAAGTGATATGCTTTTCCATAAACCATCTTATACAGAGACATACCCATAGGATTTTTATATGTAGTTCTATAAGCCCATAATGCATCATCAAGATTCTTGGACCAATTCTTTCTAGATCTATTAACAGTCCCGTGCAAAATTAATTTAAGCTCTCTATTACTCAGTTCTACTTTACCACTAGATTGTGGGTGATGTGGAGATGCAATTCTATGATTAACATCATACTTTGCAAGCATCTGACGAAAAGCGCCATGAATAAAACATGAACCACCATCAGTCATTAAATATCTAGGGACTCCAAACCTCAGAAAAATAACTTCTTTAAGCATCTTAATATAGGTGGTATTGTAAGTGCATCTAGTGCCACCCCTAGTTGGTTTTGGAGTATTGACGACAAACCTAGTTGAGGGACTAATGTGTTTGTGAGAATTGCAGGATAACACAGGTAGAAGTCCCTCATTGATTCGGTTTTCCTACCAGAGATGACCCCTAAAAATGTATGAAGACATTGAAGTCAAAGGTGGTATATGAAGATATTCACATTGAAGACTATGACAAGAGAAGACACCACATGAAGCCTATGGAGCTCGAAGACTTAGATCTTTCGTAGTTCTCTTTCTTCTGTGTTGAGTCATAGGAACCACCGTACTGTTAAGTGGGGTCCAAGAGAACCAGTCAGAATGACTGAAGTGATGCTTAAACAAAACCTATGTCTTCGAGTGAAGACTTTGAGAGCGAATCTTGTCCAGAGTCGGGCAAGTCAGCTTTGCTTGAAGCCCAAGTAAAGTTGCCGTGTGAGTTTGAAATCTGACCGTTGGAACACGTGTCAGTTCCTTAGTGACCCAGGGTCATTTCGGACAAATCAGGTCGGGTTGCCAAGTGGCTATAAATAGCCCACCCCCTACAACCATAAATGGTTGGCTGCTCAGATTCAGAGTACGGCTTTTGTCGTTTGAGAGCAACCCACCTCGAAGCCTTTGAGAGAGAATTCCTTGCGAGGATAAAGCCCTAACCACCCAGAGCCAAAGAGAATTAGGCATCACTTAAGTCTTCTTGTCTGTGTGATCTGAAGACTTATTACACTTGAGGACTGTGCGTTCCTCCAGCCGGTTAGGCGTCGCGTTCTGAGCATCCAAGAGACATTGTGGATTGCCGGTGAACGAAGTCTGTGAAGGTTTGGGAGTCTACCTTGAAGACTTACCAGAGTGATTGGGCGAGGTCTGTGTGACCTTAGCTCAAGGGGAATACGGTGAGGACTGGGTGTCCTGAGCTGCGTGTTCAGGACTGGGTGTCCGGGACTGTGTGTCCTAAGGTTTAAATACCTAGCCGCCCTAACCAGACGTACAGTTGTCACAGCAATTGGAACTGGTCCAACAAATCATTGTCTTCAGCGAGTCACTGGTTTCATCTTCCCTTACGTTTACTTACTGTTACTCCTTGTGAAGTCATTGTATGTTCGCACTATCTTTTGTCTTTCACTGAGTGACTGCGTGTTCTGTGTGGCTTCACAATATCTTCCTACCTGATCCTTACTACATTGCTGCTATTAGTCATTGTGCTTTCACTCTATTGAATACTTGACTATGGTTTGCCTAGTGTAGTCTACCTTCCGCTGCGTGGTAATAGGTTTACTTCTATCGTTTGTCTTCAAAACTTACATGTTTTGAAGACTTTCATAAAAATCGCCTATTCACCCCCCCCCTCTAGTCGATAACTAGCACTTTCAATTGGTATCAGAGCAAGGTACTCCCTTGTTCTGTGTGATTCGGTTTAACCACCTGGAGTTTTAGCTATGTCGACTGCAGGGATAATTAAAGTCTCCGTTGCGGTGCCCCGTCTTCGATGGAACTGAATATCCCTACTGGAAGAATAAGATGCGCATGCATCTTGAAGCCATTGACGTCGACCTATGGTATGTCGTCAAGAACGGCGTTCCCAAGGCTGGAGAAGGTGTCACTGCTGCTGATGTCAAGAAGTTCGTTCAACTGGACTCTACTGCCAAGAATATCATCTGTGGTCATCTGACCAAAGGACAGTATGGCCGTGTGAGTGCTTTGGAAACATCTAAGCTGGTCTGGGACTGGCTCTCCAAGGTCAATGAAGGCGTCTCAACCCAGAGAGATCAGAGAATCAGTGTCCTTCGCAACCTCTTCAACCGCTTCAAGCGAAATGACAATGAGAATGTCCAGCTCACATTTGACCGACTCACTGACATCACAAATGAGCTTCAAGCTCGGCGCTACTGAGATCACCAAACATGAAGTCGTCAAGACACTACTGAGATCACTTGATAGTTCGTTTGACACCCTAGCCCGATGATTCAAGAACGTCCTGATTTCAAGACACTCGATCCGTCTGACATACTTGAGAGGCTCAACACACATGAGTTTCAGCTTTCTGAGAAAAGAGATATCTACGGTCCAAACTATGGGCGAACTCGTGCCTTGAAGGCAAAAGCTGTCTCCTCATCTGAAGAAGAATCTGACAGCAGTTCTGATGATCCTGAAGACATTGGAAGGGAACTTGCTATGCTTGTGAAGAAGTTCCAAAAATTCACCAAGAAGAAAGGTTTCAGAAAGTCTTCCCGATCAAGCTCAAGGAATGATGAAGCTTCTGCTCACGACTACAAGAAGAAAACATGTCACAAGTGCAAGAAACCTGGCCACTTCATCTCTGAGTGTCCACAGTGGGACAATGAGAACAAAAAGAAGAAGAAGAGCAAGGAATATGACTCTGACGACAAGAAGAAGAAGAAATACTCAAAGTCTTCTTCCAAGTCTTCCTCAAAGTCTTCATCACACAAGAAGAGCTCATCTGGCAAGGCACGTGCGTTTGTTGGCAAGGAAATGGATTCAGAGGAGGAGTCCGCTTCTGAGGAGGCGGAGGTGGAGTCTGAGGAGGAGTCCGATTCAGGCGTCGCAAGTCTGGCTACAGCATACGTTGCCAAGTCCATCTTCAACACTGAAGACAATGACTTCATCACCGACACCGATGCAAATGACAAGGACTACTCCGCTTCTACCTACTGCTTCATGGCACGCGGTGCCAAGGTAAACACACGCACTACTCACTATCAAACATCTAGTGACGATGACTCTGATTGTGGTTCAAAACCCAGCTACAAAACACTTGCTAAAATTGCAACTGAACAACAGAAAGCTATGGAACATATTCAAAAACTGTTAGACAAAGCGATGATCTGTTAGGTGCTGAAATGACTCGATCTGAATCCTTAATTGAAGACATAAAAAATCTTCACGTTAAGTATGAGGAACTTGAAAGTCGTCATGAAACTCTCTCAACAACTCATGAAAAGCTTTCCTATGATTATCTTCAAAGGAAGCAAGATCTTGAGAAATTGAGAGCGGCTCATGAAGATCTTCAAAAGGAAAACGAGTCACTTCGCGCCAAACAGATCAGTTCCGCTCAGGAAGGATTTGAACCACCATGTCTTAAATGCATTGAGCGTGATAATGCTACTTCTGTTGCTGAATGTTCTACTGCTACTACTGTTGCAATATCTTCAACTGTTGATGTGGTAACTAACCCCTCTGCTGAGGATACCACTGCTATTGCTGATGAGAATGCTAGGTTGAAGACATTGCTTGAAACAGGGATGTACAAAAGTCTTAAAGGGCATCAGACACTATGTGATGTCCTCAAAAAGCAGATTCTGAACCGAAACCCGAGGAAAGAGGGTGTTGGGTTCGTAAGGAAAATGAATGCTGATGGCTCTTACTGGAAACCTGAGCAGTACCCCAAAACCACATGTGGGTTGCTGCAAAGGAACCTTCAGCAGATCCATCCAATCTATCTGGCTTCACTTGTGCTAACCCCATTATCATTGATGAATCCCTTGATGCAAACTATAAACTGTTTAAGAATCAGAATGGTGAAGTGTTTGCCAGGTACATTGGTACTAACTGCAGGAATGGACCGCCTATGAAGAAGATCTGGGTTCCGAAAAGGTGTCTGGAGAATCTTCCTGTGAATGTCATCATGACACCTCACGTGAAGAAGACAAACCTCAGACCAAAGGCTTCATACGGTCCAAAGGCTTCATACAGACAGAGGACTCACCTGAGTCGCACTAACGCAAATGTTTTGCAGGGAAACCATACTCAGGCATATGAATATGAGAGCGGTTCATCAAACCGCCATGTTCATAAGACCAAGAACTATTCTGCTTATTCTTATGAGTACTATTGTCCGCCTGCAAGACTGTTTGCTAGGGCTCCAAAGCCAAAGTTCTCAGATGCTGCACTTAGACTTATTGCTTCTAAGCCACCCTTGAAGATGTGGGTGGCTAAGAAAGCTTAACTCTCTTTTGCAGGGAAAGGTCTCCAGCAGAAAACCAAAATCGTCTGACGCTATTGCTGGGGACCTTAAACATCTTGTAGGGCGCAAGATCAAATGCCCGAATGGTCTTACTATGTACTTCATTCCTGAATCGCTTGCTACTCTCCCTATTAGTCCTAATCTGGATCTAAGCTTTCATAACCCACTGGTTCGTCAAATGTTTTTGCTTCACAATGCTCTTCGTGAAGCCTATCCCCCTAACTGCACTGTAGGGTACGACACCAGCGTCTTCAGAATGGATTATTGATAGTGGGTGTACAAATCACATGACTGGCAAAAGAAGCCTTCTTATGGACTCAACCTTACGTCCATCCGACAAGAGCCACATCACATTTGCTGACACTGGTAAAAGTAAGGTATTGGGTCTAGGTAGAGTTGCAATCTCAAGGGATCAACACATGGATAAAGTCATGCTTGTTGAATCCCTTGGCTTCAACTTAATGTCTGTCTCAATGCTTTGCGATTTAAACATGATCGTAATATTTGGAAAATATCGTTGCCTTGTTCTAATGGAATCTGACAAGTCTCTAGTATTTGAAGGGTATCGAAAAGATGATTTGTACGTGGTAGATTTCTCAGCAGGACCACAGCTTGCCGTATGTCTTCTAGCAAAAGCTTCAGAATGCTGGCTCTGGCATCGGAGGCTTGGGCATGCTGGCATGAGGAACCTCCACACCCTGGCAAAGAAGAAGCATGTCATAGGCATCGAGGGCGTCAAGTTCAAGAAAGATCACTTATGCGGTGCCTGTGAGGCAGGAAAGATGACGAGGGCCAAACATCCCTCGAAGACAATCATGACCACTACTCGACCCTTCGAACTGCTTCACATGGATCTTTTCGGTCCCACTCATTACTCAACTCTTACTACTACTGCTTGTCTCTATGGCTTTGTCATTGTTGATGATTATTCTAGATATACTTGGGTGCACATAATCCTTTACAAGACTGAAGTGCAGGATGTCTTCAGACGCTTCGCCAATCGAGCAATGAACAACTATGGCGCCAAGATAAAGCATATCAGAAGTGACAATGGCACTGAATTCAAGAACACTGGCCTTGATACATATCTTGATACCTTGGGCATCACACATGAATTCTCAGCCCCGTACACGCCACAGCAGAATGGGGTCGTCGAACGCAAGAACAGAACACTCATTGAGATGGCCAGAACGATGCTAGATGAATACAAGACTCCAAGAAAATTCTGGCCTGAAGCCATTGATACTGCATGCCATACAATCAATCGTGTTTATCTTCACAAGCTTCTGAACAAGACATCTTATGAGCTCCTTACTGGCAAGAAGCCAAATGTCAGTTACTTCAGAGTATTTGGCGCCAGGTGCTGGATCAAGGACCCACATCACACCTCAAAGTTTGCACCAAAAGCACATGAGGGTTTTATGCTTGGATATGGAAAGGATTCGCACTCCTACAGAGTCTTCAATCTCTTTCATTACAAAGTGGTTGAAACAGTGGATGTGCGGTTCGATGAGACCAACGGTTCACAAAGAGAGCAACTGCCAAATGTGCTAGATGAAGTTCCATCCAGTGAATCAATCAAGCTAATGGGAACTGGAGAAATTATACCTTCTGAAGCTCATCCTGAAGAAGAACTTATCATCTCAGCACCTGATCAACATGAAGACAATGCTCAGCCTGAAGACATTCCTTCTAACAACGACAATGATCAGCAAGAGCAAAATCTTCGCCCTGTACATCCTCGCGTTGCCAATGAAGTGCAGATTGAAAGAATAATTGATAGCATCAATGCACCCGGTCCACTCCACTCGTTCAAGGGAAACTCAGCTAGCAAATTTCTGTGGGCACTTCGCATTCGTCTCAATAACAGAACCCAAGAAAGTTGAAGAAGCCTTCATGGAACCTGAATGGATTCAAGCTATGCAAGACGAGCTTCAACAGTTTGAGCTGAATAATGTATGGGAACTGGTCAAGCGTCCCGATCCTCGGAAGCACAACATAATAGGCACCAAATGGATATACCGCAACAAGCAAGATGAGCATGGTCAAGTCGTCAGAAACAAAGCTCGCCTCGTTGCTCAAGGATATACTCAAGTGGAAGGCACTGACTTCGATGAAACATTTGCTCCTGTGGCTAGACTTGAAGCCATACGCATACTGCTGGCCTATGCAAATCATCACAACATACTTCTTTATCAAATGGATGTGAAGAGCGCCTTCCTCAATGGCAAGATTGAAGAAGAAGTGTATGTTGCACAACCTCCTGGCTTTGAAGATCCAAAACATCCTGACATGGTATACAAGGTCAACAAGGCACTGTATGGCCTCAAACAAGCCCCTCGGGCCTAGTATGACACACTCAAATACTTCCTGAAGAGCAAAGGCTTCATACCTAGTTCTCTCGACCCCCACTCTCTTCACGAAGATATATGATGGTGAACTGTTTGTGTGCCAAATATATGTGGATGACATTATCTTCGACTGCACCAATCAGAAGTACAGTGAAGAGTTTGGATATATGATGCAAGAGCAATATCAAATGTCTATGATGGGAGAGCTGAAGTTCTTTCTCGGTCTTCAAATACGACAGCAATGCAACAGCATCTTCATATCTCAAGAGAAGTATCTCAAAGATTGCCTGAAGAAGTTCGGTATGCAAGACTGCAAAGGCTTCACGACGCCAATGCCAGCCAAGCATCATCTGGGTCCTGACGACAATGGTAAAGAGTTCGTTCAAAAGGTATGCCACTCCATGATTGGTTCTTTACTTTATCTATGTGCATCTAGGCCAGATATTATGCTTAGGGTTTGCATGTGTTCTCGATTTTAAGCGGCACCAAAGGAGTCGCATCACTTAGCTATGAAGCGAATTCTTCGATAATTGGCTCACACCCCAACTCTGGGATTATGGTATCCAAAGGGCTCAGAGTTTGATCTGGTTGGATTCTCGGATGCTGATTATGCTGGTGACAAAGTTGATCGCAAGTCTACATCAGGCACATGTCACTTTCTGGGACGATCACTTGTATGTTGGTCTTCAAAGAAGTAGAACTGTGTATCTCTCTCCACTGCTGAATCTGAATACATTGCTGCTGGATCTTGCTGCGCTCAGCTTCTGTGGATGAAGCAAACGCTCAAAGACTATGGCATTCATCTGAAGCAAGTGCCACTCTACTGCGACAACGAAAGCGCCATCAACATTGCCAACAACCCAGTTCAGCACTCGAAGACAAAGCACATTGAAATTCGTCATCACTTTCTCAGAGATCATGTTGTGAAGGAAGATATTGATATCATACACGTCAACACTGAAGAGAAATTGGCAGATATCTTCACCAAGCCCTTGGATGAGAAGAGATTTTGCAAGTTACGGTGTGAGCTAAATATCCTGGAATCCTCAAATGTCCTGTGATCAGGCACACATCCTAACCCTTATGCATATTGATGACTTAGATGTGCAACACACGAAGTAAAGTATATCTTCAATCAATGAAGACATACATTCTAAGTGTGAATACATTAATGTGGAATTTGACTTCGGAGCGCCACGATAATTGTGCGCCGTGTCTGGGTCTAATACTTCCTATACGGTGGGTAACGCCACCACCAAATGTTCTATTTTGAAGTGTTTCACTCATGGCGTTACCTTGCTATGTCTTCACATTTGGTTTGGCTTCAATCTCAACATGTATTCATGATTATCTTCACTATGTTGATTATATATATATATACTAGTGTTCTGTCCTCTACAACATTCACTTATAGCTATGTTTTCTTGTTGAATCCTTTGAACTAAGTGAATGTGATCGGACCCTAACCTCTCTATGCTATCTATCTCAAACTCTATCTCTCCAAATCATATGCATTCTATTGAAACTGTCGAATGTCTTCTCTGCGTCCTTGTCAGCAGAAGATACAAAGACAAACCTTAAGTCCACTTTCAATGCTCATTCCTCCACATGAAACCCGGAGAAGTAGGAAGGACCACCCGACAATCCAGGCGTGCGAGGGACGTGGAACAAACCCCAAAATTCTGCATAATGGCCACATGTTCCTCATAAGCGAATCGCCAGGGGCACCTGTGTAATAACGCAGTGCCGCCCCTGTACCTATAAATACACACTTCACGGCGGTCATTATCTCTTCTTCCACTCTCGCACGAACCCTAGCACCACCACTAGCCCTCGACGACGCCGGCGACGAAGCGCTTCGCTACCGCAACCTCTCCGACGCTGTCTTCACGCCGACCGCGGACATCGTCCTCTCCGCCGTCGCCGTAGGTGTCCTCCATCGCCAAGTTAGGGCACGGAAGATCGAACTGCTCGGCCTCATCTTCCACTCCGTCTAGTAGTTCTTAGTGTGGTAAATAAAAATTCCTTTTTACGGCACCGTTGATCCTATGGCTTTGTCACTTTCTACCACAAGCAGTTTCTATTCACACAAGTTAGATCTCTCTCATACTGCATCTCATAACATGCCCAGTATATTCACTTGTACTTCACAAAGTAGTTAGATTCCTCACTTGTACTAATCTCTGGATTCGTACAAATCTGGAACCAACTCCTTATCTATGAGTGAATGTCTTCGCACGATGACGTCAATGTCTTCTAAATTGATTTATATTCAAAATCTTCTGAGAATGCATATGACCTCTTCCCCTTCCCTCGCACCTTAATGCTGTCACAGGTACATGTCCGTGGGAGAATCCCTTGGTTCTCATAGACTGCATTCATTTGCAGAATTCTTACAACATCATATAAATTCTCCCGAAGCAAGTTCCTGTTTGTCCAGCAAGCGAAAATCTTTGAAGCCTTTGAACGTGTTGAAGCCTTTCAGTTTAAAGTTCATGGCTTCAGAGAAATCAGCTAGGAAGGGTGGCAGAAAGCGTCGTGGAGAAACATCTAGAGATCTGCCAGATGACCTCTCAGAACTGTACAAGACAGATCCTGAAGAGGATTACAATCAGCGCAAGACCCGAATCCATTGGATTCGAAGATATTGGGCAGAACAATGGTTCAAATACCGATTTGTAACCCAGGAATATGCTGAGAAAAAATGTCATCAAGAGACCGTGGGGAGACATCCTATACAAGAATCTTCAACCCAGGTCCAGAGATGAAGCCATTGAACAAGGCTTCTATCCCTGCATGGTCCGTGGGCCACAGCCTGTTGATGCACACCCATCGTCACTACTATGGTGTCGTGACGACATTCTGTTCAAGCGCAACTTCCAGTTTTCCCAGAACTCAGCGAAGCAAAACAAGAAGACATTGGGACTAGACTTCAACCCTGGTCCCTCAGCTCCAAGGGCTGATGGCACACGAGATGCAGAACCCAATGTCGTCGGTCCTTTCTACAACCTTGAAGGACTCATCACCCATATCTTGGTTCAAGGGACTACAGTGAATGAGCCTGTAGCTGACGCTGAATCAGATGAAGCGCCTGCAGCGCTGAAGCCAAAGAAGTTGAAGAAGCCTAAAGCTTCAAAGCCTGCCCCTTCACCAAAAATCTCACGGGCGAAGCCACTGGCAACTGCACCTCCTGAAGACAGTGTGCAGTCCAAAGATTTATCACGCATCTCCAAGCCCTAGAAGGTCAAGATGCCTCTGCCACACACCGGCCAAGAGCTCACAGCTGCTGCCATTCTGCGCAATGATGCCATTGTTTTGTCAAGTGATGAAGATCTTGCAGATGACGCTCTTGAGCAACTCATCAAGAGCAAAGAAGAAGCAAAAATCTTCAATGATCTGCCTCTCTTTGATGTAACCATCATCCACAACTTCATTGACGAGTGGTTTGACACGCCAAACATCAGCTTCGAAGATCTGCAACTACCCATTGGCCTCAGTGTCGCCTTCCATGGCGCCATTGCTTCAGAGTTAGCTATCGCCCAGCGCATTGTTGAACTGAAGCAAAAGATTGACTATGAAAAGGCTCAGTTCAAGAAGCATATGGCCAAGCTCAGCGTGCAAGAGGTGAAGAACTTCAAGATTATGCTGCACGAGCTCAAGGAAGCCTTTCTCAAGAAACGTGCAGAAGCTCAAGGTTCTCGTGAGCGCATGAAGGTCCTGGCTGACAAATGTGTGCAGGCCTACAATGAGGCTGAGAAGCGCAAGGCCCTTGGGCGTCCTGGCATCGACCCCAGGATGGCAGCAAAGAAGATGAAGAAGCCCGCTACGGCTGAACCTGACGCACCAAGGCAGGAAGAAGATCCCATTGTCTTCCCAACTAGAATGACTGGCTCGAAGCCAAAAAGCTGGTCAACCGCTTTAGAGCTCAAGAAGACGAGGACTGCTGAGGCTGAAGCCAGGAAGAGGAAACATCCTGAAGCCTCTCCTATTGCCCCCTCCAAGAAGAAGAGGAAGACCAAGAAAGATCGGGCTGCTCCCACAGAGCCTTTGATAGTTGAACCCATTTCCATGGTTCGTCCTGACGCTGAACGCCAACTGACAATCCATGAGCCTGCTTTCACAGAGGCTCATGAAGCTGAAGACTTTCCAGCAGCTGATCCCATCGCTGCTGAAGACATTGGTCAACATGACCATGTAGAAGATGGTGCAGTCCTTCCTCAGCTCGAGAACAGCAAACTCATCAGCATTGGTCGTCCTCTGACGCCAATCGCTCAGGATGCTTCATGGGCTGATCGCCCACAAGAGGAAGAAGACTTTGAGGCCCAGCCAACTCCAACTACACAGGTGTCGCCTGCGTTGCGCAGGCTTCGCAAAGGACCTAGGCCTCCAGTCTCTGCGTCTGAAGCTGAAACTGCTGAAGACATTCCGGCTGCATCAGCCGATGAAGAAGAAGTCCCACAAGCTGCTACTCCCCTGTCCCACCAAGAAGCGGTTCTCGAGGAGAACGTGATTGTGACCGACCCTCCAGCTCGTCAAGTGGAGGTTGAAAATCTTGAGGCTGCCACCACCACCACCAATGAAGCCACTGACGCTGTCATGGCTGAAGCTAATATGGAGCCCTCCCCAACGGAAGAAGAAGTCAGCGAAGCCACTGATCCCGCCACTTCTGTTCCTGAGCCTGCTGCCGGTCCCCAGTTTGACTATCATGTTGAGCACAGGCCTCAGGTACAGAAGCCAATCCCAAGATTGCCAAGGTTCCCAGGTCCTACATCAGCACCTGGCTCCTTCAATATCAATGGCATCAGAGCAGACAACACATTCTTCAACAGCTCCAGGAACCCCTACTCCAGGGAAAGAATATCATCTGATCGGTTCTGGAGTTATCCGCAGCGAAGCTATTACTCATGCGTTCTTTACAACCAAGGTCGCATCTTCCCACACAAGCGCCTTGACATTGAAGCAATAGCTGGTCTGCCCTGTCTGGAAGAAGCTATGGATTGCTTCAAAGAAGTTGGATTGCTGCCGTTCGATACTGACCAAGAGCATCGGAATGAAGAGTTGCTGCTCCAATTCTATGCCACACTTCACATCCGCGGGTATAGCAGAGATCCGAAGACTTGGGTCCTGGAGTGGATGACAGGAAACGTTCATCACAAAGACAAAGCCTTTGACATCATTGAGCTCATTGGTTTGCCCACTCCTGGTAATCTCTATGAGCATGGCTGTCAGCTTCATAGTGAAGCTATTGAGAGCATCTTTCAGAAGACTGAACCTAATATGAGTCAGATGCTCAGTATGATGAAGCCATTGCCCCAAGATGCTGCTTATCCCACGGAGTTCTTCGTTGAAGACCTTGAGTATCTGTGAAGAACCATTTATCACATCATAAGGCGAACTCTCTGGCCAATCAAAGGACATTCTCCCCATGCCAAGCTGGAAGGTGCAATGAAGACTTTGGTCTTCTACATTCTTCATGGAAAATGCTTCAATACACAGGATTTCTTCATTCGCCAACTTGCTGCATCTGGCTCTAATCTGTTTTATTTGAAGTTCTACGCCCCTTGGGTGATGCGGCTGATCAAACTTCACTCCGCTATCTCATATCAGCCCTCGGCCCGCAACCATCGGATCTTTTTGCCTGATGTGGATATGTCTATTGAAGCCATCTATCCTGAGACTGCCAAGGAACCTCTCAGTCTTCAGAATGCAGAGCATCAATGTTTCACTCAGAATGTTGAAGGCATTGAAGCCATAACTCGTGTGTATCCTTTGGCTGGCACTACACGTGCACCGCATCCTGCTCTCACTGAAGCCACTGACAGTACAACTGCTCCACGACCCAAGAAGCACACTCGTGTTCTCAACGACCGAGAGCTTCTTGTGGCTCTTCATCAGAAACAGGATAGGCATCATGACTGGCTGAAGCATCAGATGCAAAGCCTCTTGGTGGATGTTAATCGCATTCGCAATCTTGCCACCAAGAATGCTTTTGTTGCCCATGAAACCTCTCGCCGCACATGGAAAGGGCTAACGCTAATGTGTTCTGAAGATGATCTTCAAGAGGATGGCTTCACTGAGCGATTCAAGTTTGACTCCACACCTCCTCGAAGGGCAGTGCTGCGACGAACTCCATCCCTTGAAGACTCTGAGTTCTCTTCCTCTGCTACAACTGTGAATGCCAGAGTGATCGAGGATGAAGACGATGCTACTTCACTGCCACCTCCTTCAGCACGCTTCGACTCTGCTCCAAGCTCTTCAGCACCGCCAAACACCACCAACAACCCTGCTGCTTCACCTACTCCTCATGGGAACGAGTAGATGCTCTATGTCTTCAAACCTTTTTGGTCCTTACTGACAAAAGGGGGAGAAGCATATGAGGTTGATAGTCTTCAAGCGGGTCCATATGGGCGGGTGCTTTATATTTTGCTTCGTGCTTACAACTCTCATTTTGGTACATTTGGTTCTTTGAGTTGTAACATTTAAACTCGATGGTCGTCTGCTACTTATCTGCCACCTTGTGTTGCGATGATAAATTCCGCATGTGCAACGATAAATTCCGCACTTAGATCATTCTGCAGACGTCCATTTTCCATTATGCATGTCATTATCTTCATATACTTTCACATGCATAGTGGATTGTCATCATAAGTTGAAGTGGATCTCCACAAGTACAACCTGCCATGTGCATTTGCATTCCAAAAGCAAATTACTTATATGCACATCTTCAGGGGGAGCCCTTGCAACTTATGAAGACAATTCCTTATCCTTTACAATTTCACAGATTATATTCCCCGTTGAAAACTTCAACTAGTTTGTCATCAATCACCAAAAAGGGGGAGATTGTAAGTGCATCTAGTGCCACCCCTAGGTTGTTTTGGAATATTGACGACAAACCTAGTTGAGGGACTAATGTGTTTGTGAGAATTGCAGGATAACACAGGTAGAAGTCCCTCGTTGATTCGGTTTTCCTACCAGAGATGACCCCTAAAAATGTATGAAGACATTGAAGTCAAAGGTGGTATATGAAGATATTCACGTTGAAGACTATGACAAGAGAAGACACCACATGAAGCCTATGGAGCTCGAAGACTTAGATCTTTCGTAGTTATCTTTCTTCTGTGTTGAGTCATAGGAACCACCGTACTGTTAAGTGGGGTCCAAGAGAACCAGTCAGAATGACTGAAGTGATGCTTAAACAAAACCTATGTCTTCGAGTGAAGACTTTGAGAGCGAATATTGTCCAGAGTCGGGCAAGTCAGCTTTGCTTGAAGCCGAAGTAAAGTTGTCGTGTGAGTTTGAAATCTGGAAGTTGGAACACGTGTCAGTTCCATAGTGACCCAGGGTCATTTCGGACAAATCAGGCCGGGTTGCCAAGTGGCTATAAATAGCCCACGCCCTACAACCATAAAAGGTTGGCTGCTCAGATTCAGAGTACGGCTTTTGTCGTTTGAGAGCAACCCACCTCGAAGCCTTTGAGAGAGAATTCCTTGCGAGGATAAAGCCCTAACCACCCAGAGCCAAAGAGAATTAGGCATCACTTAAGTCTTCTTGTCTGTGTGATCTAAAGACTTATTACACTTGAGGACTGTGCGTCCTCCAGCCGGTTAGGCGTCGCGTTCTGAGCATCCAAGAGACATTGTGGATTGCCGGTGAACGAAGTCTGTGAAAGTTTGGGAGTCTACCTTGAAGACTTACCAGAGTGATTGGGCGAGGTCTGTGTGACCTTAGCTCAAGGGGAATACGGTGAGGACTGGGTGTCCTGAGCTGCGTGTTCAGGACTGGGTGTCCGGGACTGTGTGTCCTAAGGTTTAAATACCTAGCCGCCCTAACCAGACGTACAGTTGTCACAGCAACTGGAACTGGTCCAACAAATCATTGTCTTCAGCGAGTCACTGGTTTCATCTTCCCTTCCCTTTACTTACTATTACTCCTTGTGAAGTCATTGTATGTTCGCACTATCTTTTGTCTTCACTGAGTGACTGCGTGTTCTGTGTGGCTTCACAATATCTTCCTACCTGATCCTTACTACATTGCTGTTATTAGTCATTGTGCTTTCACTCTATTGAATACTTGACTATGGCTTGCCTAGTGTAGTCTACCTTCCGCTTCAGGGTAATAGGTTTATTTCTATCGTTTGTCTTCATAACTTCCACGTTTTGAAGACTTTCATAAAAATCGCCTATTCACCCCCCTCTAGTCGATATAACGCACTTTCATAGAAGGGCATTCTCTCCCTTAGTAATCAAAACTAAATATGAGTATACCCATTAGAGGAAGGAGGTCCCATATAATCAAAGCCCCAAACATCAAATGGTTCAATAACAAGTGAATAATTCATAGGCATTTCTTGACGTCTACTAATATTACCAATTCTTTGACATTCATCACAAGACAAGACAAACTTACGGGCATCCTTGAAGAGAGTAGGCCAATAAAAACCGGATTGCAATACCTTATGTGTAGTTCTATCTCCAGCATGGTGTCCTCCATAAGCCTCGGAGTGACACTGCGTAGGATCTATTCCTGTTCATGCTCAGGTACACAATGTCTAATAACACCATCTACTCCTTCTTTATAAAGGTGTGGGTCATCCCAAAAGTAATGTCTTAAGTCATAGAAGAACTTTTTCTTTTGTTGGTATGTGAAACTAGGTGGTATAAATTTAGCAACAATATAATTAGCATAATCAGCATACCATGGAGCAATATGAGAAGCATTTATAATAGCTAATTGTTCATCGGGAAAGCTATCATCAATAGGTAGTGGGTCATCAAGAACATTCTCTAACCTAGATAAGTTGTCTGCAACGGGATTCTCAGCTCCCTTTCTATCAATAATATGAAAATCAAATTCTTGTAGCAAGAGAATCCATCTAATAAGTCTAGGTTTAGCATCTTTCTTTTCCATAAGATATTTAATAGTAGTATGCATGATCAATGTGAACAGTTACTTTAGAATCAACTATATAAGGTCTGAACTTATCACAAGCAAATACAACTGCTAAAAACTCCTTTTCATTAGTAGCATAATTTCTCTGGGCACTGTCTTGAGTCTTACTAGCATATTGGATAACATTTAATTTCTTATCAAATCTTTGTCCTAGAAAAGCCCCTACAACTAGCATAATCACTAGCGTCACACATAATTTCAAATGGTAAATTCCTATCAGGTGGCTGAATAATAGGTGCAGAGATCAAGGCTTTCTTAAGTATTTCAAATGCTTCTACATAGTCATCATCAAATACAAATGGAACATCTTTTCGTTAGAGATTAGTCAGAGTCCTAGAAATGTTTGAGAAGTCTTTAATGAAACTCCTCTAAAAACTGGCATGACCAAGGAAACTTCTTATACCTTTAATGTCCTTAGGATACGACATCTTTTCAATAGCATCAACTTTTGCTTTATCTACTTCAATACCTCTTTCAGAAATTTTATGCCACAAGACCTTCATTAACCATAAAGTGGCACTTCTCCCAATTCAAGACAAGATTAGTTTCTTCACATCTCTGCAGAACTCGATCAAGGTTGCTTAAGCAATCATCAAAAGAAGTTCCATAAACGGATAAATCATCCATGAAAACCTCAACAATCTTTTCACAAAAATCAGAGAATATAGCAGTCATACATCTTTGAAAGGTAGCAGGTGCATTGCATAAACCAAAAGGCATACGTCTATAAGCAAAAGTACAAAAGGGCAAGTAAAAGTTGTCTTTTCTTGATCCTCTTTTGACATAGGTATTTGAGAGAAACCAGAATAACCATCTAGAAAGCAAAAATGTGTATGTTTGGATAATCTTTCTAGCATTTTATCAATAAAAGGTAAAGGGTAATGATCCTTTTTAGTAGCTTTATTTAATTTGCAAAAATCAATTACCATTCTATAACCTGTAACAATTCTTTGTGGGATCAATTCATCTTTATCATTAGGACAACAGTAATACCTCCCTTCTTAGGGACACAATGGACAGGACTTACCCACTGACTATCAGCAACGGGATAAATTATACCTGCCTCCTAGAAGCTTTTGTATTTCTTTTCTTACCACTTCTTTCATCTTAGGATTTAACCGTCGTTGGTGATCAACAACCGGTTTGCGTCTTTCTCCAATTTTATTTTGTGCTGGCATAGAGTGGGACTAATGCCCTTAAGATCATCAAGAGTATATCCAATAGCAGCACGGTGCTTCTTCAGAGTTTTCAATAATTTCTTTTCTTCATGCTTTGAAAGGTTAGCACTAATAATAACAGGATATATCTCTTTCTCATCAAGATAAGCATATTTAAGAGTATCAGGTAGTGGTTTGAGCTCAAACATGGGATCACCCTTTGGTGGAGGAGGATCCCCTAAGATTTCAACAGGAAAATTGTGTTTCAAAATAGGTCCCTGTTTAAAGAATACTTCATCTATTTCCCTTCTTTCATTCATAAACATATCATTTTCATGGTCCAGCAAATATTGTTCTAAAGGATCATTTAGGAGGCACGGAAATAGAAGCAAGACCAATAATTTCATCTTTAGTAGGCAATTCTTTATCATGGGGTTGCCTATGAAATTCAGCAAAATTAAACTCATGAGACATATCCCCCAAACAAATAGTAACTACATCCTTTTTGCAGTCTATCTTAGCATTAACAGTATTCAAGAAGGGTCTACCAAATATAATGGGACAAAAGCTATCTTGTGGGGAACCAAGAACAAGAAAATCAGCAGGATATTTAACTTTCCCACACAAGACTTGAACATCTCTAACAATCCCAACTGGTGAAATAGTGTCTCTATTAGCCACCTTAATTGTAACATCAATTTCCTCTATCTCAGCAGGTGCAATATCATGCATAATTTCATTATATAAGGAATGAGGTATTGCACTTGCACTAGCACCCATATCACATAAGCCATGATAGCAATGATCTCCTATTTTAACAGAAATAACGGGCATGCCTACAACAGGTCTATGTTTATTCTTAGTATCGGGCCTAGCAATTCTAGCAGCTTACATCACAGAAGTAAATAACATGCCCATTAATATTATCGGCCAAGAGATCTTTAACCATAGCAACACTAGGTTCAACTTTAATTTGCTCAAAGGGAGTAGGTGTTCTAGTATTACTCTTACGAACCACAGTTGATGCTTTAGCATGATCTTTTATTCTAACAGGGAAAGGTGGTTTCTCAATATAAGAAGTAGGAACAACAGAATCATTATAAGTGATAGTCTTTTCTTCAACTTTAATAGGTGCAACTACTTACTTCAATGGGAGGATTATATTTAAACCACTTCTCCTTAGGGAGATCAACATGAGTAGCAAAGGATTCAAAAAGAAGCTACTATCTCAGAGTCAAGTCCATATTTAGTGCTAAATTCACGGAAAGCATCGGTATCCATAAAGATTTAACACAATCAAACTTAGGTATTATACCTGACTCCTTACCTTCGTCGAGATCCCAATCTTCAGAGTTGCGTTTAATTCTTTCCAATAAATCCCATTTGAATTCAATAGTCTTCATCATAAAAGAGCCAGTACAAGAAATATCGAGCATGGAGCGATTATCGAGAGAAAGCCGAGCATAAAATTTTTGAATAATAATTTCTCTTGAGAGCTCATGATTGGGGCATGAATATAACATTGACTTAAGCCTCCCCCCAAGCTTGAGCGATGCTTTCTCCTTCGCGAGGCCAAAATATATATATATATATTACGATCACGATGAATAAGATGCAATAGGATAAAAACTTCTTGATGAAATTCCAATTTCAGTCCTAGTTCCATGATCCCATATCATCACCATTAGGCCTAAACCATGTCAATGCCTTTACCTTCAAAGATAAAGGGAATACCTCTTCTTGATAACATCCTTCGGGCATACCTGCAAGCTTAAATAACCCCACAAACTTCATCCAACATAGATTAGGTGCAAATCAGGATGCAATGTTTCCATTTCTTGTGAAAGATAGCTAGCAGTTTCTCCTATCATAACCCGAAGGAATTTCAAACTAAAACATTTCAGTAGGTTGAGTAGAAACTCTTTGCTCTACTGTTGGGTGAAGATACCCGAACAAGCCCCTCAAAGGATTATGTCCATAGTAACAAGTGACAGTAAATTCAGCACACTATATAAATTTTTCCTTACAAATTCCACCTACCAAAAGGCGCTCACTCCCCGGCAACAGCGCAGAAAAAGAGTCTTGATGACCCACAGTATAGGGGATCTATCGTAGCCTTTCGATAAGTAAGAGTGTCGAACCCAACGAGGAGCAGAAGGAAATGATAAGCGGTTTTCAGCAAGGTATTCTGTGCAAGCACTGAAATTATCGGTAACAGATAGTTTTGTGATAAGGTAATTTCTAATAGGTAACAAGTAATAAAAGTAAATAAGGTGCAGCAAGATGGCCCAAACCTTTTTGTAGCAAAGGACAAGCCTGGACAAACTCTTATATGAAGGTAATGCTCCCGAGGACACATGAGAATTATCGTCAAGCAAGTTTTCATCACGTTCATGTGATTCGCGTTTGGTACTTTGATAATTTGCTATGTGGGTTGACCGGTGCTTGGGTACTGTTCTTCCTTGGATAAGAATCCCATTTATGATTAACCCCTATTGCAAGCATCCGTAACTACAAAAGAAGTATTAAGGTAAACCTAACCATAGCATGAAACATATGGATCCAAATGAGCCCCTTACGAAGCAACTCATAAACTAGGGTTTAAGCTTCTGTCACTTTAGCAACCCATCATCTACTTATTACTTCCCAATGCCTTCCCCTAGGCCCAAACAATGGTGAAGTGTCATGTAGTCGACGTTCACATGACACCACTAGAGGAAAGACAACATACATCTCATCAAAATATCGAACGAATACCAAATTCACATGACTACTTATAGCAAGACTTCTCCCATGTCCTCAGGAACAAATGTAACTACTCACAAATCATATTCATGTTCATAATCAGAGGGGTATTAATATGCATAAAGGATCTGAACATATGATCTTCCACCGAATAAAGCAACTAGCATCAACTACAAGGAGTAATCAACACTACTAGCAACCCACAGGTACCAATCTGAGGTTTTGAGACAAAGATTGGATACAAGAGATGAACTAGGGTTTGAGATGAGATGGTGCTGGTGAAGATGTTGATGGAGATTGACCCCCTCCCGATGAGATGATCGATGGTGATGACGGTGGTGATGATTTCCCCCTCCCGAAGGAAAGTTTCCCCGGCAGAACAGCTCCGCCGGAGCCCTAGATTGGTTCCGCCTCGTGGCGGCGGAGTTTCGTCCCGTGAGCTAGCTTATGATTTTTTTTCCTGGACGAAAGACTCCATATAGCCAAAGATGGGCATCAGAGGGCTGCCACAGGGCCCACGAGGCAGGGGGCGCGCCCAGGGGGTAGGGCGCCCCCCCCCCCACCCTCGTGGACGATGGGTGGCCCCCTCTGGTACTTTTTTCGCCCAATATTTTGATATATTCTAAAAATAATTCCCGTGAAGTTTCAAGACTTTTGGAGTTGCGTAGAATAGGTCTCTAATATTTGCTCTTTTTCCAGCCCAGAATTCCAGCTGCCAACATTCTCTCTCTTCATGTAAACCTTATAAAATAAGAGAGAATAGGCATAAGTATTGTGACATAATGTGTAATAACAGCCGATAATGCAATAAATATTGATATAAAAGCATGATGCAAAATGGACGTATCAAGCACCTACACAAACAAACAAATACTTGCGCCCAACGCGATAAAGGGGTTGTCAATCTCTTCACGGTTACTTGCAAGGATGAGATCTGATAGAGATAGGTATAAAAGGTAAATAAAAGTGTAAAATAAAGTAAAGGTAAATAAATTGCAGCAATGTATTTTTGGGTTTTTGATTTTATAGATCTGAAAATAATATGATAAAGATAGACCCGGGGCCATAGTTTTCACTAGAGGCTTCTCTCTTGAAAGAACACATACGGTGGGTAAACAAATTACTGTTGAGTAATTGATAGAAAAGCGCAAATTTATGACCATATCTAAGACAATGATCATGAATATAGGCATCATGTTCGTGACAAGTAGACCAACTCCTGCCTGCACCTACTACTATTACTCCACACATCGACTGCTATCCAGCATGCATCCAGTGTATTAAGTGAACAAGAACGGAGTAACGCCTTAAGCAAGATGACAGGATGTAGAGGGATAGATCCAATCAATATGAATAAACCCCACCTTTTTCTCTTTAATGGCAACAATACAAATATGTCCGCTGCTACCCTTTCTGTCACTAGGTGAGGACACCGCAATATTGAACCCATTACAAAGCACATCTCCCATTGCAAGAAAAATCAATCTAGTTGGCCAAACCAAATCAATAGATCGAAGAGAAATACAAACTATCTTAATCATGCATAAAAGAGTTCAGAGAAAACTCATATAATATTCATAAATAATCTAATCATAAATCCACAATTCATTGGATCTCAACAAACGCACTGCAAAAGAAGATTACATCGAATAGTTCTCCAAGAACATCGACGAGAACATTGTATTGAAGATCAAAAAGAGAGAAGAAGCCATCTAGCTACTAGCTATGGACCCGTAGGTCTATGGTAAACTACTCGCACATCATCGGAAGGACAACAAGGTTGACGTAGAGGCCCTCCGTGATCGAATCCCCCCTCCGGCGGAGTACCGGAACAGGTCTCCAGATGGGATCTCACAAGGACAGAAACTTGCGGTGGCGAAAAAGTATTTTTGATGTGCCCCCGGTATACGGGGAATATTTGGGTATTTATAGATCTGCGATTAGGGTTATAGATGCCACGATGGGCCCACAAGCTCGGCGGGCCCCCTAGGGCGTGCCTGGTGAGCTTGTGGCCCATCTGTGGCTCTTCTGGCCTCCTCCCGAAGCTTCCTAGGTGTCTTCTGGTCCAAGAAAAACTGTCAAAAAGTTTCGTTCCATTTGGACTCTGATTGATATTGATTTTTTGGAAGACAAAAATAAGGAAAAAACAGCAACTAGCATTGGGCACTAAGTTAATAGGTTAGTCAAAAATGATATAAAATAGCATAATAATGCATATAAAATATCCAAAATGAATAATATAATAGCATGGAACAATAAAAAATTATAGATACATTGGAGACGTATCAGTTGTTCATGTGTCCCTCGCACGTGGCCTCGGTGGCTCGGCCACCTCATTACCGACCGGCGACCCCGACCTTGCGAGCGGCCAGATTGATCACGTGGTCGCCGCTCCGCTCCATCCGCGCCGCGCAATCGACCTAACTAGTCGCTTGCGTGCCCCTCCGCAGGTCCTGTGAAGATTGTCCCCGAGTTCAGACGCCCCTCCACCGATAGAGCAACGGGTTGCCACTGCATCGCCCCGTTGGGCAGCAGCACCACAACTCCGTGGTTCTCCCCGTGGCTGGACCAACTCGCGCTTCGCCCCTTTGGGCCGTAGTGCCGCGACACACGGCCCATGACGCCGCCCCAAGGCTGCCCTCGCGGTTGCACGACCCGTGCTCTGCCGCTGCACCGCCGCTTCAGACCGTTGCGCCGCGGCCCGCGGTCCCCGCCGTGGCCCCGACCCGCCTGCTGCTGTTGTGTCGCCCCTTCGGGCCGTAGCGACACGGCCCGTCGTCCCCCACGTTTCGACTTCCAGTGGTATGCGTCGTGCCGCCTCCCTTGGCATGGGAATGCCATCGTCCGCGCCGGTTTTCGTCATGCTACCGGGTTCCTCGCCTACTTCGAGCATCGCCGCCGCGCTCCTAACCTAACCGCCGCCGCCGTCGCTCTTTGTAACATCCCAAATTTTCAATTTGGAATGTTATACATAGGTCATTCATGCATATCATATTTTATTGCATTTCGTTTTGTGATCCTCGAAATCCTAAGCAACTCAAGGACCCTCGGAGAGAGTTGGGGATTTTCCTAGTTCTCATATTTGAACTTTTCTCAAATATTGAAACAAGGATCACTTTGGTTTTAATTATTTTTCTCCCCGAAAATATTTCATATTAAAATATATGAGAGGAGATAATATGACTTCTCCAAAATAAATGAAATGTTGGAGGAAAATATTAAAATCAATTGTATTTATTTGGGGTTTTATCGCTATTTTATTTGAATTAGGAAAAATATGCGTTTTTCAAAATTGCATTAGAGGCCCAAATAAATGTTCACCTTGTCCGGCGTATTTTTAGAGGACGGGGAAAATTTATTTCAGGATTTTTGGAGTCGCGTTTAGTATTTCTTTTCTTTGTTTTTCTGTGCGTCGAATATTTAAAAAAAGTCGACTTACCGGGCCATGTCCGGCTAGGACACTTAGCCCGGGGCTTTATAAGCCGCGCCCCCGAGGCCCAGGCCCAAGTCACCCAGCCCCAAAACTCTAGCTGCCGCCCGCCGCCGCTGCGCCTTGCCGCCCCGTGCCCGACACGCCGAGACCCGGCCGACCGCCGTCCGACGCCTCGTCGACCCGCGGAGTAGCCGCCGCCGCCACCGTTTTACGAGAAAACCATTCGGTTTTCTTTCGAAACCCTAGATCTCGTTTTTTCTATTAGATCGGTTTTTCCGTTGGTTTATTTATTTTGTGGACGTTCGTCCGTACATTCACTTTAACGAACGTCGTTCATCCATTAGTCACAGACAACGAACGTTCATTTGTTAGCCTGTTCGTCAGTTTTTCTTTTTCCAGGGTTTTCCACGATTATTTTCGATCGTGATTTCTGCCCTGATCTTAGTTTTAGTTTATCTTTTCGCTCGTTTATCGGAAATAGGCGATTCAAGCGCCTGGATCTTCATCTCGAAGCCCTCTTTCCGTTTAACCAACTGGAACAAGATTTTGGTACTGTAAAATTTGACTTTAGTCCAGGTTAGTAATCGGATCTTGTTTCTTTCGCAGTTTGAGTTTTGTTGCTCCGTTTGATTTGATTCTTTTTGCAAACCAGAGTTCTTCAGTTGACCTTTCTGGTTAGATCTTTTATTTGAGTTTACCCGTGCATCCTTGCTTGATTTCTTATGTATGCTATTGTTTGTTTACGATAGAACACCCGGAGTGCGAAGCGTGCTACTACGAGTCTTTAGGATTTGCAGATCGTCAGCAAGGCAAGTAACACTTTGATCATACCCCTTTATCACCCAGTTTTTATGCATTAGTTTCAATCTTCACACATTGCATGAGTAGGATCTCTTAACATGTGGGTCTGGGAAGTAGATGATGAGGTAGAACATATTACCTATGTTATTATCAAACCCTTGGGAGTTACTTCTACGTTATGCTTATATTGCCATGCTATGCTCGTAGACGTGGATTGGGTTTGAGTGTCTCCATGACAGATGTGAGTTGTTAATTAATGGTTCAACTTAAGGTGGCAACTTTAATACACATCTGGGTGGATTGCTTGTGGGCACCTGGAGAATCCAGTGTTGTCCTAGAGTATCCCGGAGTACCCGTGTGATCATCCTACAGTCCGCCACCCAGGCTCAAAGGGATCATAAGACTATTAATGCTAGAAACTTCCGTGTGCAGCCACAAGCCATTATGGGCTCTGGCATAGTGAGTAAGTTGCGTGAGTTCTTGAAGAGGTGGACTAGCAGATGTAGGGGATTGTAGGTGTACCGGTCGCCCGGAGTAGAGAGCAAATGCTTCTGAAAGATTGTGTCTCGGTCATCCGTTTCTCAAACACCCTGTAGTGCGAGAAATCCAACGGAGGAGATCGAGTCTTGTGGGGAAAAGTGCGCAAACCTCTGCAGAGTGTATAAACTAATCATGGTTACCGTGTCCCCGGTTATGGACATCTTGAGTATCTGGTTCTTGGATTATCATATGGATCTCATCACTCTAAATTAATTTGTTGGGTTGATAATTACTTTTAATTGGGATTGAGTTGGAGGAACCTTCTCAATGTTGTTCAACTACCATGATAGTTAAATAAAATATATTCCTTTGTTGTAGGGAAAAATTAGCTTTTCGAAAAACATATTAACCATACAGCCTCCACCAGCCATATATGCATGTAGTGATAGCATTTATCTGTTCATTACTCTCATGTGTTACTTTGCCAGTATATTCCGTGTGTTGACCCGTTTTTGGGCTGCAACGTATCATGTTGCAGACTTTTCAGACGAGCAGTAAGATGCAATGGGTCATTTGTCATGCACTCAGCTATGTCGTTGGAGTTGATGGACTCACTTTATCTTCCAAGCCTTTCGTTGTTATCGTATTAGATGGCCTTAAGCCATATTTATTGTAATAAGTTCTCTCTTGAGAAATTCGATGTAATAAGTGTGTGATTGCCACTGTGTTATAAATCCTTCGAGTACTATGTGTGTCAGCATTACCGATCCAGGGATGACACTGAAGCACATAGACTTGACCGTTTCAGGTTGGGTCGCTACAAGATGGTATCAGAGCACACGCTGAATGTAGGACACGACCACTAAGACAAGCCATAGGCCACTCTTCTCTACTTATTTCTGACTCCTCTCCATTTTCTACTCTTTAGGATGGCGGGCTCGAGGAACAAGTTTGCACAACTGGATGAAGACACACCTTTTGGACGACACTAGAAGGAAGTCACTAAGTACCTGAACATTGGAATACCAAGCTTCACCGGGACCTATACCGCCACTTTACCAGAAGAGGAGCGCTGGATGATTCAAGTTCAAGTTCCAGGAAGGACGTTAACGCCAGTCACTAAACCCATAGAGTTTTCCTTTGATGCACCAACTTAGAGTCTAGGCAAGAGTATGGCAGCCCACATTGCTATAGGGCGCATCAGCGAAGTTTACCACAAGGAGCTTAAGGACACTATCTACCAGATTTGTGGGCGCCGAGATGAGCAATGGGAGATGATCAACACCAGGAAGGACAGATCCATTGCAGCATTCATCCAGGAATTAAACCATCACATTCGTCGCCAGGAGAACCAGATGTGAGCAAGCATGATAGATTTGAAGAAGGCGATGATCAGGTTCACGGAGCTAGAAGAGGAGCTTAAGTCTACACGCGATGGATATGAGAAATAAATAATGATACTTGTGGAGAGGAATGACGACATGACCAGGAAGCTAGGAGTTTTTATGGGAGACCTCGCGCCAGGAGGAGAAGACGACGAACCCAAGGAGATTCGTTCTGAAGTCTACATCATCATCGACAACACCGACTCTGACCTAAATAGTAGTGATGATGACTATGAAGACAAAGCTGGAGCGAATATCATGGAGTCTTCCACCGATCAAAATTTCTAGTAGACCACCATACTATTAGTAGTACCCCCCCTATGTAAATATTAGTAGTCCGAGCACTGTAACGATAGTTAGACCGATTGTATGCCCTTGCTTGATTGATTGAGTGATATGATATGATTGTGTTTGTATCATATGCATATGGGTAGTGTTTTCTCATTAGACCTCATTCTATTCTAATCTCTTCCCTCTAAACCCATCGGATGCCTCCCAGACGTGACCCCGGTTTTGCTTTCTCAACGGAGCTCACTCAGTTGATCCAGCAGCAGAATGCCTTGATGCAGTTGTTAGTTCAGAACCAAGGCAACAACAAAAACAACCCACCGCCACCACCCCAGTTGACAACTTAGCCCGTTTTCTGAGGCAGCAGCCGCCGGTGTTTTCCAGTAGCACCGAGCCAATAGTTGCTGATGATTGGTTGCACGGGATTGGAAGAGAGTTAACCACCGCAGGTTGCACAGATGCTGAGAAGGTGCGTTTTGCCGCACACCAATTGGATGGACCCGCAGCCGCATGGTGGGAGAATTACACAGCCACTTTTCCTATAGCCAATGTCACCTGGGAGCAGTTTCATCAAGCATTCCGCACAGCCCACGTATCCACTAGAGCTATGAGCATGAAGAAGCGTGAGTTTCGCAACTTACGCCAAGGGAACCATACTGTAGGCCAGTACGTGGAGGAGTTTAGTAAGTTATCCTGCTATGCTCCAGATGATGTGGCCACAGATGCCACGAAGCAGGAGAAGTTTATGGAAGGGCTGAATGATGAGATGAGTATGCAGTTAATGGTGGCAACATTTAACAACTACCAGGAGTTGGTAGATAAAGCTCTCATGATCGAAGGGAAGCAACAGCAGATAGAGAGCCGCAAGAGGAAATATGGACAAGGGAAGTACAATTCAGGAGCTCAGCAGAAGCCTCGCTTTACCCCAAACTCGGGAGGGCTTACCCATAACCATGGAGGCCACACTCACAAATAGAGGAAGTTCTCATAATCATAATGGCCCCAGGAATGGGAATGGGAATGGAGCAAGCAGCAATCAGAACCGTTCCAATCCATCTCACTCGATGCGTTCGGTTTATTCGGTTTACATGGTTCGGTTTTTCGGTTTGTACGGTATTAATACTTCGGTAAATACAGTATGAAATTAAAATACGGTTCGGTTTCGGCATATACCAAATTATTTTGGTATGGTTTCAGTATATACCATAAAAACCAAACCTAACGCGAATTTGAAAATGACGTAATAATAACTTACAAATTTATGACTCAAAACACATACTATTTACACAAATAGTATATAACTATATATATAAGTGTATATGCTTGCATTGATTCATATGTTGATGGTTATGGACGTGTTTAGCATTTCAAAAAGAGAAAAATAACTATGCCACAAGAAAAAATTACGTGCTTAGTAGTGAATTTGACTCATGTACAAGAAAAATGACAACTTGTATGGTTGTTTATCTCAAGAAATATAAATTTAGTTTTTACTTCGGTTTATTCGGTTAACCGTTTGGTTTTTCGGTATATACCATATAAACCAAAGTTCAAAACGGTATGAAAAGTTCATACCATACCGAAACTAGAAACCATAAAAACCATAAAATCGGTTCGGTTCGGTTTATTTTTGGTATGGTTTTTCGGTTCGGTTTTCAAATGCACAGAGTGAAATCCAGCCACACCCGCCAAGAGGGACCTAAGCCACGTTACTTGTTTCAAGTGCGGGAAGACCGGACACTATGCCACTGACTGCCCTGAAGCGAAGAACGGAAATGGTAATGGGAGCTCTGGGAAGAAGCCCAATCCATTTAACAAAGGACAAGTGAACCACGTGAACATGGAGGAGGTTGAAGAGCAACCAGATGCAGTTATCAGTAAGTTTTTAGTTAAGTCGTTTACTGCAATCGTTCTTTTTGATACTGGTGCATCGCCTTCATACATATCAAGGGGATTTGTGGATAAGTATAAGTTTCCCACTATAGTTCTTAAGACACCTATGCTAGTAACCTCACTCGGAGCCGAGTATATGGCAAGCAGTGGATGTTTTCAGATGCCATTAACCATAGGTAGTCATGTTTTCCCCTCTGAATTGATAATTTTGGAGTCGCAAGGATTGGATGTGATACTAGGAATGGATTGGCTGTCGATGTATGGAGGAAACATCGATTGCGCCAGTAAGTCAATTCTGCTTACTACCCCGGAGGGAAAAAGGATCAAGTATGTATCCAGGCATACGCCAAGGAGAACCCAAGTACATTCTCTCACGGGAGTTGTTCAGGAGGAAGTGCCTGTTGTGAAGGATTACCCAGATGTATTTCCAAAGGAGTTACCAGGCATGCCGCTAGATCGATACATCGAGTTTTTGATAGAGATGTTGCCAGGAACCGGGCCTATATCAAAGAGAACATACCGGATGCTCGCAAATGATCTTGAGGAGATTAAGAAACATATTAAGGAGTTATTGGAGAAAGGTTACATCCGACGTAGTTCATCACCATGGGGATCCCCAGTGCTATTGGGTTGTGACACTCCAAAATTTTAATTTGGTTTTCATCAAAAACTTTGTTGGATTTTTTAAAAGAGGGCTTTTAAAAAAAAATTTCTTTTCCAGAAATCCTTCCTCTTAAAAAAAACTTCCTTTCCATTGGCAAGGATTTTCTTTTCCCTTTAAAATTTGGTGTTGAAGTTTTGGGAGCTTTTCCTTCTGGTTGTTACCCTCTCAAACTTTTTCATTTTCATTTAAAATAAAGAAACCCTAGGAGTTTTGGGACTTCTTTCTTTTTGAAACCACCCATGGTTTTACCATGTCTCCTATAGTAAATCTTCTCAAAACCCCTCTCTCCACCTTTGAGAAATTTAAATCCTCTGTCTCAACAAGTCCAAACAAGTTTTTGGATTTTATTTCAATTATTTTATCTCCCAAAACATTTCTGCCAATTATTTTGAGCCTAAGTGATTTTCAAAGCAAGTGCCATTTTGCCTTTGAGTTTTTGTCCCAAACCAACTTCCCTGGATTCTCTTTAGTACCCACAACCTAGAACCATCTTGATCCACTCTTCTTCTTTTCAAAAATTTCAAATTTCACTCACTGCAAGTTTGGACCAGATTTGCCAAATTTGGTGAAATTCATATCTACACTCCTCCAAAAATTCCACCAAAAATCATGCAGCCTACTAGAGTAATGAGAAGCCACTCCACCAAATTTCAGCTCAAGGAAAAATCCCTAGATGCCAAAAGCATTCTGTCAAACACCTGAGTTGCACTGTTCTTTGCATTTTCAGTAAAGTTCAGTAAAATTCAGTTTTACAGTGTCGTTTTCTTCAGAGTTCAGTCACAAGCTCACAGTACGCTCGGCTCGATGCTCGCAGCCCCTCCCTCTTGTCCGGAGCTTCACGCGCGCGCGTGGAGCCTTCCTGGCGTCGGTGGCGCGCTGGCCCGCCCTCGCCGGCGTCTTCTGCGGCGTCGGGACCTCCCGTGGCGGCCGACAGAAGGCACACCACGGCAGAACACCGTTCAGCGCCGCCCAAGCCATCCGGTAGCTCCGCGTGGCCGTCCCCCTTGCCAGCGCACGCGTGCAGCACCGCCGCCGTGGCCTGGCACGCGCAGGGCACGCTCCCTGCCGCCGACGTGCCGCACGGCCGTTCCGTTGGGACAGGCCGTAAAACCCCCTCCCGTGCTGAGCTGGACCCTGGAATGGCACCACTACTCCACCTAGGCGATGCCCAAACTCCTAATTCCACTGCCCAACCGCAGCGCCACCGTAATCGCTCGCCGGACTTATCCCGTTCACGGCAACCGCCTCGGGCCGGCTATATATAACGCCCCCAAGCTCCCTCTCGCCCCTGCACACCTCCAGCACCCCACTGGACCCCGACCAGCAACTAGAAGAGCCTCGAGGGGCCCTTCTTCCTCGACTCCGGCCGCCTCGCTCCGCCTCGGCCTTCAGCTCGATTCACTCCGGTGAGGCCACCTCCGGCGCCCAAACCTCGTCCGTAGCCTTCTCTCACACCCAGTACTCTAACCCCCTCATCATTTGGCCTTTGCAGTCCTCTCCGACGAGCTCCATCCACGCCCGAACCACCGTCCGCCGGAGTTGAGACCGCCGTCGACGTGGTGCTCCCCGGCGACCAACACCACCACCCACCGTTGCGGAAGGACACAGTGAGCACGTTGATAACCTCCGATCCCCTTACCTCACCGTGGATCGCCGCCGGCGACCACCGCAGCCCTCGGGCGCCGACGAGCCTCGTCCCTCCCATTTGAAAGTTTAAACATGACAAGTGGGACCCGTTGTCAGCCTCTCTGTCCTTTCTAAACGAAGCGTTTTCTGAAAACGCCTTCTGCCAAATGCGCTTTCCCTCTGGGCTGGCGTAGTTTCTGCCGAAGCGTTTTCTGTTTTTATAAGCTAGCCCCTGGAAACTTTCTGTTTCATTACAGATAAGTCCTTGGACAAAAACCTTTATAACTTTTAAACAGAATAGTATTTTTGATTGATTCTTTTTCTGTCCTCTTCAAAATTTTGTCTAGTTTTTTATCATATTTATTTGAAAAATATTTGGTATAACTTTCTGTGCACCTCTTGGTATTTACGATAGCGCATGTATTTCTTTATACCGTAGATACCGAAGGAGGTAACAGAGCCGCGAACTTCACCGAGCTAGGCTCCGACTACTCCGAACCAGGCAAGCATGTTTGAACTTTTGATATGATGAGTGTCTTGGCATGTTTTGCATTTTTGTTAGTCTCATGGCATGTTGAAGAGCATACCGATGAACGTTATTTCCATGCATTGTCGAGGTAAGTGAGTTCGATGAACCATAAGTGGATGGATGCGAATATGAATGG
The DNA here is from genome assembly GCF_003073215.2 of Triticum urartu. Lineage (NCBI taxonomy): Eukaryota > Viridiplantae > Streptophyta > Magnoliopsida > Poales > Poaceae > Triticum > Triticum urartu. The sequence continues at coordinate 25,122,874 of NC_053027.1, read as the reverse complement.
CCATGTGTTGGCATGAGGATGGGTAAGATGGCAGTGTTGTAGCATGCCAGTCTTATGCCAGGCTAAGTGACTGCAGTGTCAAGCCGTATCGGTCCAGTTCCTCCCATTTCCTTCCCTGTACTACCACATGTTTTCCGCAAGGAATATGGTTTAGTAAGTTGCGAACCGCTTTCCTGGTACACACCAAAAGGAGAGGCCGGGATGATGGTTCCATGGCCCTGGATTAAAGCCAGTCATCCGGTCAGGGGGCATGGGTGTTTCCGGTTGGGACCGAGAGGGGGGCACCCCTTAGAGCGCGCGTATAAAAATTTGATCCCATGCCATTCGAGATTGTGATCTCCCCGTCTCAAAAGTTTTTGTTGGACGATGTCTAGGGTGATTCCTAGCATCGAGAGGTAGGATGGGTGTGTACTGGTTAGCTGTGTTTCTTCCGAAATACCGTAAACGGAACTAGTCCTTCGTGACTACGGAAATCCGTTGGCTGTGGGAAATTTTTGTACAAACTCTACAGAGTCATATATTCCTTGAATCATCTATTCTATGTCCAAGATCAGTATCATCTTATCCTGACAAGTGCCATTTTCGATGACAGAGACTCCGGTGAATCGTATGAGTGCTAATTCCGGCTAAATGATTATTCCTGTGGATGGACTAACCCGTTTAATTTCATGAATTGAATGTTGATTATGAGTATTATTTACTTGTGAATAAAAGCCCTTTCTGTGATGTCGCTCAGACGTCCGACTGTGGCATTTCTTTTAAAGCCCTTTCCGTGATGTCGCTTAGACGTCCGACTGTGGCATTTCTTTTAAAGCCCTTTCTGTGATGTCGCTCAGACCTCCGACTGTGGCATTTCTTTTAAAGCCCTTTCCGTGATGTCGCTTAGACGTCCGACTATGGCATTTCTTTTAAAGCCCTTTATGTGATGTCGCTTAGACGTCCGACGGTGGCATTTCTTTTAAAGCCCTTTCCGTGATGTCGCTTAGACGTCCGACTGTGGCATTTCTTTTAAAGTTCCTTCTATTTATTTGTTCACCTTTCGAGGCGTCGCTTCAGACACCCGATCGGTTTTCATTTATGTTTTGTTGGGATTTTAGGCGGATTACCGCCGTTTCCCTTTTTACTTACTTCGTTATGCCAATTTTTGAATTTACATTGGTGAATTAATCGTGACGCATTCATGCATGCATTTGTTATATCTTACGTCCGAACTGTCTTGCGAGTACTTTCAAAGTACTCACTGGCTTGTTGATTTGGCCAGATGCTGACGAAGGCGATCTCATGGATGAAGAGTTCGATAGCGAGTCCGACGCCTAGAGGAATCCCAGTCAGTCTCGTGCGACCCTGTATTTGGTCACTATATTATATCCGCTTCCGCTACCAAATAAATTCATTGAGCCTCACCTTGACGCTCGATGAGAGGCCAGTTTTAGAGTCATGTATCTCACTCCCCGCTGTGTTTTTCCACCACCGCCCTATCCTCGAGTCAGTAGTATGCCTCCACACCACTGTGTCATGTCCGCCTTTATGTATAATTATTGGCGTGCTTGTAATAATTTGGTTGAGCAACCGTAGCTCGACCTTGTAATATATTTTATGTTACTGGCTTATTGTATCAAGAGATTGTCTACCGGTAAGGAGAATTTTTTTCCCATACTGGACACAAAAGATTGGTTTCTCAATAAATATTTTTATTGGAAAACCGGTCGTGACAGGCTTGGTACCAGAGCCAGGCTGACTGTAGGAAGCCACTAGGTGCGGTCGCTAATTGGTTATTAGCATGATAGAGCTAATTTATATTTTTGCTATTGTAGTCATTTTCTGACTGTCAGCATAAATTTATGATCTGACCATTCAGAATTTTTTCTTACCTTTGTAGATGGCCGACAACAGCTGCGAGTCTCAGACCTTCGCCAACGTGCCCGATGGGTTCGTCAAGCTTCTCTCCTTCATCGTTCAGGTCGCGATGGGGCCGTCTGTGCGCCCAGTCTTCACACTCTACCAGCACAAGATCAACGACAGTCTGACCATGCACCAGGCCACAGTGCAGTTCAGGGGAGGGCGTGGTGAGTTACGCCGCTTCCGGTTCGTGGGAAGAGCCATGCCTACGGAGAGGCATGCTATGCAGATGGCAGCCCGTGAGGCGATAGCTCGCCTCAGGGATGTCCTTCCCGCGATGAAGACTCGTCGCTACCGCTATCTTCCATGCCATGTGCCTTATACTTGTCACTACGCATTCTCCTGCCCCAGAGGAGAACGAGATGAGGCTTTTGAGGTGCTTATTGAGTATCTCCGGGCTCTGGAGGCAGCCTTCGACAACCTGGTGGACGACTTCGTAGCTGCCCGCATGGACTCAATCCATGGCTGTGCCGCCAACAGGAGGGAGCTCCTGCCCGCCGCACCGCCACTGACTTTTGTCTCTTCATCAGCATCTTATGCACCTACTCGTCGCCTGCCTACCACCGAAGAGTTCAACCAGGCCATTGCGCCCACTCCAGCGCGCACTGCACCACCCGTTGTGCCTACTCCTATTCGTGTTGCTCCGCCCCTGGCACCCGCTCCATCTACCCGACGCAGCTCTTCACGTCTGGAGCCTATTAGTGAGGAGGAGGTCGAGTCCCCAGCCTCACTACGCCTCACCCTTGGCAGGGCCAAGGAGATCGTCAACATTTCCGGCTGAGTGCGTTTGCCCGTCATGCGATGTACCGCTTGTAAGATATGTACATAGGTTGTGAGGAGTAGCTTGTTTGCGCATCATGTAGGAACTGGAGAAGTGCACTAGCCTAAATAACATGTCAGGATTATGTACACATATCCTGAGTGATGTATTGTATAATTATCGCCCTCGTGTAAGATATGTAATGAGCAGTCCTTCTCCGTGCGCAAATCAATTTGTTTTCTTAAGCGACCTTGGTCATTTAAATTATTTGCCATCCTTGTGCGATTTTCTTGGATTTGTTTTGCGACCATTTTCGTTTTTCTTATGAGTTTTGCAAAATATATCCCCACAGTGAAAAATGTCTCGTCCTTGGACTCGCTCCATGCCTACTCCGCCAGAGGGAGATTATGACACTCAACCAGGCAACAATTTCACACAAGGGCAGTCAAGTCAGCAGAACAGTGAAACGGCACTCTCCCAAATGTGCCGCCTTTATGAACAGAGTCAGCAACAACATCGTGAAATGATGAACCAAGTCATCAACATGGGGAGTCACCATGGACAGTATCAGCAGCAATCCAAGTTATCTGAGCTTCAGAAGACACGCCCCCAAACATTTTCTCATACAGACAAACCTCTTGAAGCCGAGGACTGGCTTCGAGATATGGAGAGAAAATTAATTATTGCAAAATGTTCAAACCCCGAAAAGGTGCTGTATGCTCCGCACTATCTCACAGGAGCAGCCGCATCATGGTGGGAGAATTTTCTGCACATGCATCCCAACGAAAATGACCTAACCTGGGATGATTTCAAGGAAGGTTTCCATGGTGCACACATTCCTAAGAGTATTATGAAAATCAAGAAGAGAGAGTTCGAGGACCTCAAGCAAAGGAACATGACAGTGTCAGATTACAACAATCAATTTACTCTATTGTCCCGCTACGCCAATGAAGAGCGTATGACTGAAAGCAAGAAGATGGAGAAATTCCTTGACGGTCTAGCACCCGCGCTTAAATGCCAACTGGTCATGCACACTTTTCCTGATTTTAAAACACTGGTGGACAAAGCCATCACTCTGGAAAATGAGAGACGCAGCCTGGAGGATATCCGCAAGCGGAAAAGGGACCAGACTAACCATGCTCGCAACCACCGAAGCAGGACAGATTTTCAGAAAGGTGGGACACACAAGCCTACGACAAACATCTCACGCTCAACCAAGAATTTCCATGCAAGGGACAAAGAGTTCACATATCGCCCAGGCGTTACTTGCTACGCTTGTGGAGAAGAAGGGCACTACGCCAAACAGTGGTGGAAATAATTCAGCGCCCAAGCGCAACAATTTCAACCCCAACAACAACCACAGGAAGGGTCATCTAAACCACGTGACCAAAGAAGAAGCACAAAATGCTCCAGATATCGTACTCGGTACGTTTCCTGTCAACACAATACCTGCAACGGTTTTGTTTGATTCTGGAGCTTCTCACTCTTTCATTTCGAAAAGTTTTGCTTTGCAAAATAATTTTTCGATGCTTCCTTTGGAGAAATCCATGATCATCAAGTCCCCTGGGATTCAGCAAGTTACTCAAAATTACTGTCAGAATGTGGTCATTGAGTTCGAAGGATTGGAGTTTCACGCAAATCTTATTGTGTTGGAAAATAAAGGACTGGATGTCATCCTAGGGATGGACTGGCTAACCACCAACAAGGGTTTTATCGACTGTTTCAACAGGACCGTAATTCTCACACACCACCAAGGGAAGACAATAAGAGTATCAGCCAAGGAAGGAAAAATACCCCGGCAACCAAGATTGAATAAGGTGGACATTTCTGAGCTGAACAAGGTTCCAGTAGTGTGTGAATTTCCAGACGTATTCCCTGAAGAGCTACCCGGCATGCCACCAGACCGAGAAATAGAATTCAGCATTGAGCTAGCACCAGGAACCACCCCCATATACAAGAAACCATACAGAATGGCACCATCCGAGTTGATTGAATTGAAGAAACAAATAAAGGAATTACTGGACAAGGGATATTCGAGCCAGCTCCTCACCTTGGGGATAACTAATTTTATTTGCCAAAAAGAAAGATGGAACACTGAGATTGTGCATAGACTACCGAGCACTTAACATGGTCACAGTCAAGAACAAATACCCGATGCCACGAATAAATGATTTATTTGATCAGCTCGCTCAGGCCAAGGTATTCTCAAAGATTGACTTAAGGTCAGGATACCATCAATTAAAAGTACGAACAGAAGATATCCCCAAAACTGCCTTCACCTCCAGATATGGGCTATATGAGTTCACAGTTATGCCTTTTGGACTAACTAATGCCCCTGCATATTTTGTTCACCTCATGAACAGAGTATTTATGAAGTTTATGGATAAGTTCGTTGTGGTATTCATCGACGATATTCTAGTATACTCCAAGACACCAGAAGAGCACGCGGAACATCTCAGGATTGTGCTAGGAGAACTCAAAAAACACCAATTGTATGCCAAGTTCAGCAAGTGCGAATTTTGGCTAAGACAAGTAGGCTTTCTGGGCCACGTGCTGACCCAAGACGGTATCGCAGTGGACCCGGAAAAAGTCAGGGCCATACTTGACTGGAAGGCACCAGCCAGCGTAACTGACGTACGAAGTTTCTTGGGAATGGCAGGGTATTACCGCAGATTTATTGAAGGATTCTCCACCCTAGCCAAGCCAATGACGCAGTTACTCAAGAAAGACAAGAAGTTTGAATGGACAGAAGCCTGCGAGAAAAGTTTCCAAGAGCTAAAGCGGAAATTAACGACAGCACCGGTATTAATTGTACCCGACATACACAAGAATTTTGAAGTATATTGTGACGCGTCCAGAAAGGGTCTCGGATGCGTGTTGATGCAGGAAGGCAAGGTTGTCGCATACGCTTCACGGCAACTTCGCAAGCATGAGGAAAATTACCCCACTCATGACTTAGAAATGGCAGCAGTTATTCATGCACTCAAGGAATGGAGGCATTTCTTACTTGGGAATCGATGTGAAATATATACGGATCACAAGAGTCTCAAATATATTTTCACACAGCCAGAACTAAACTTACGGCAACGACGTTGGTTGGAATTGGTAAAGGATTATGATGTTGGTATCCATTACCATCCAGGGAAGGCAAATGTAGTGGCCGATGCTCTTAGTCGGAATCCCAACTCCGACGAAAACAAACCGCACAGCTTGAGGCCCGAATTCCAACAAGAATTTGCCAAGCTCAACTTGATGATGGTAGCAGAAGGCACCATATCAAACTTGGAAATAAAGCCCGACCTTGTGGAGAGGATTAAAGAAGCTCAGCCTGGTCACCCCAGTATTGAAGGAATTAAAAGAAAGGTGAGTATGGGCAAGGCCTCGGAGTTCATCATAGGCGATGATGGAATATTACGGTACGAAAACAGACTCTGTGTGCCAAACATAGAAGACCTCAAACAGCAGATCCTAGCTGAAGCACACACCACTCCATATTCAATCCACCCTGGAGGAACCAAAATGTATAAGGATATTCAGGAAAGATTTTGGTGGCACGGTATGAAGAGGGACATAGCCACATTCGTTGCATGTTGCGATTCCTGTCAACGCATAAAAGCTGAGCATCAGAGACCAGCCGGACTACTGCAACCAAACAAAATACCTGAGTGGAAATGGGATGAAATCGGGATGGATTTTATTGTCGGACTACCTCGGTCACGACACGGGAATGATGCCATATGGGTCATCACCGATAGATTAACCAAGGTGGCACATTTTATTCCAGTGAAGACAACCTTCAACACTCAGAAGCTTGCCAGGATTTATCTTTCCCGTATAGTTTGTCTGCATGGAGTCCCAAAGACTATAATATCTGACCGAGGCACTCAATTTGTCTCGAAATTCTGGGATCATTTACAACAGGCTCTGGGAACTCAATTGGCCTTCAGTACCGCCTACCATCCTCAGACTGATGGACAGACTGAACGCGTAAACCTAATTTTAGAAGACATGCTGAGAGCATGTGTCCTCACCTATGGAACCAGTTGGGAGGAAAGTCTGCCATATGCCGAGTTCGCATACAACAACAGCTACCAGGCCAGCCTACGAATGGCACCTTTTGTAGCCCTATACGGACGGAGGTGTCGTACCCCGCTAAATTGGTCAGAGACCGGAGATAGCCGTATCTTCGGCCCGGACATGCTCAAAGAAGCCGCGGAAAAAATCAAGCTAATCAGGGACCGACTCAAGACCGCTCAAAGCCGACAGAAGAGTTATTACGATCAGAAACATCGTGGGGTCAATTTTGAACCCGGTGAATTTGTGTACCTACGAGTATCACCCATGAGGGGACTGCAACGGTTTAAGATTAAAGGAAAGTTAGCACCCAGATTCATTGGACCATTCTGCATAGTGGCACGAAGAGGCACTGTAGCCTACCAGCTAGACTTACCCGAAGACTTGTCCGACATTCACGACGTGTTCCACGTCTCGCAATTGAGGAAGTGCGTAAGCAACCCAGAGAAACAAGTATCCCATGAAAACAATGACGTGCAGCCAGACCTCACTTATCGGGAACATCCCGTAAGAATATTAGAGGAGTCTGAAAGGAGGACCCAACAGAAGACCATCAAGTTTTTCAAAGTCCAATGGAGCAATCACACCGACAGTGAAGCAACTTGGGAGAGAGAGGATTTTCTTTGGACAGAGCATCCACACTTATTTAAGGATCAGCTGAAATCTCGGGGACGAGATTTTTCCTAAGGGGGTAGGTGTTGTGACACTCCAAAATTTTAATTTGGTTTTCATCAAAAACTTTGTTGGATTTTTTAAAAGAGGGCTTTTAAAAAAAATTCTTTTCCAGAAATTCTTCCTCTTAAAAACTTCCTTTCCTTTGGCAAGGATTTTCTTTTCCCTTTCAAATTTGGTGTTGAAGTTTTGGGAGCTTTTCCTTCTGGTTGTTACCCTCTCAAACTTTTTCATTTTCATTTAAAGAAACCCTAGGAGTTTTGGGACTTCTTTCTTTTTGAAACCACCCATGGTTTTACCATGTCTCCTATAGTAAATCTTCTCAAAACCCCTCTCTCCACCTTTGAGCAATTTAAATCCTCTGTCTCAACAAGTCCAAACAAGTTTTTGGATTTTATTTCAATTATTTTATCTCCCAAAACATTTCTGCCAATTATTTTGAGCCTAAGTGATTTTCAAAGCAAGTGCCATTTTGCCTTTGAGTTTTTGTCCCAAACCAATTTCCCTGGATTGTATTTAGTACCCACAACCTAGAACCATCTTGATCCACTCTTCTTCTTTTCAAAAATTTCAAATTTCACTCACTGCAAGTTTGGACCAGATTTGCCAAATTTGGTGAAATTCATATCTACACTCCTCCAAAAATTCCACCAAAAATCATGCAGCCTACTAGCAATGAGAAGCCACTCCACCAAATTTCAGCTCTAGGAAAAATCCCTAGATGCCAAAAGCATTCTGTCGAACACCTGAGCTGCACTGTTCTTTGCATTTTCAGTAAAGTTCAGTAAAATTCAGTTTTACAGTGTCGTTTTCTTCAGAGTTCAGTCACAAGCTCACAGTGCGCTTGGCTCGATGCTCGCAGCCCCTCCCTCTTGTCCGGAGCTTCACACGCGTGCGTGGAGCCTTCCTGGCGTCGGTGGCGCGCTGGCCCGCCCTCGCCGGCGTCTTCTGCGGCGTCGGGACCTCCCGTGGCGGCCGACAGAAGGCACACCACGGCAGAACGCCGTTCAGCGCCGCCCAAGCCATCTGGTAGCTCCGCGTGGCCGTCTCCCTTGCCAGCGCACGCGTGCAGCACCGCCGCCGTGGCCTGGCACGCGCAGGGCGCGCTCCCTGGCCGCCGACGTGCCGCACGGCCGTTCCGTTGGGACAGGCCGTAAAACCCCCTCCCGGGCTGAGCTGGACCCTGGAATGGCACCACTACTCCACCTAGGCAATGCCCAAGCTCCTAATTCCACTGCCCAACCGTAGCGCCACCGTAATCGCTCGCCGGACTTATCCCGTTCACGGCAACTGCCTCGGGCTGGCTATATATAACGCCCCCAAGCTCCCTCTCGCCCCCGCACACCTCCAGCACCTCACTGGACCCCGACCAGCAACTAGAAGAGCCTCGAGGGGCACCTTCTTCCTCGACTCCGGCCGCCTCGCTCCGCCTCGGCCTTCAGCTCGATTCACTCCGGTGAGGCCACCTCCGGCGACCCAAACCTCGTCCGTAGCCTTCTCTCACACCCAGTACTCTAACCCCCTCATCAATTTGGCCTTTGCAGTCCTCTCCGACGAGCTCCATCCACGCCCGAACACGTCCGCCGGAGTTGAGACCGCCGTCGACGTGGTGCTCCCCGGCGACCAACACCACCACCCACCGTTGCGGAAGGACACGGTGAGCACGTTGATAACCTCCGATCCCCTTACCTCGCCGTGGATCGCCGCCGGCGACCACCGCAGCCCTCGGGCGCCGACGAGCCTCGTCCCTCCCATTTGAAAGTTTAAACATGACAAGTGGGACCCGTTGTCAGCCTCTCTGTCCTTTCTAAACGAAGCGTTTTCTGAAAACGCCTTCTGCCAAATGCGCTTTCCCTCTGGGCTGGCGTAGTTTCTGCCGAAGCGTTTTCTGTTTTTATAAGCTAGCCCCTGGAAACTTTCTGTTTCATTACAGATAAGTCCCTAGGACAAAAACCTTTATAACTTTTAAACAGAATAGTATTTTTGATTGATTATTTTTCTATCCTCTTCAAAATTTTGTCTAGTTTTTTATCATATTTATTTGAAAAATATTTGGTATAACTTTCTGTGCACCTCTTGGTATTTACGATAGCGCATGTATTTCTTTATACCGTAGATACCGAAGGAGGAAACGGAGCCGCGAACTTCACCGAGCTAGGCTCCGACTACTCCGAACCAGGCAAGCATGTTTGAACTTTTGATATGATGAGTGTCTTGGCATGTTTTGCATTTTAGTTAGTCTCATGGCATGTTGATGAGCATACCAATGAACATTATTTCATGCATGCATTTGTCGAGGTAACGTGAGTTCGATACCATAAGTGGATTGGATGCGATACTGAATGGCCATGTGTTCATAGGATGTCCGGTAGATGGCAGTGTTGTGCATGCCATTTGGTCTTATATCCGCTTCCAGGCTAATGACCGAGCTCGTGAAGCCGTATCGAGTCCATTTCACTCCCATTTCCTATCCTCTCAGTACTACCACATGTTTCCGCAATGAATTATGGTTTAGTAAGTTGCGAACCGCTTTCCTGGTACACACCAAAAGGAGAGGCCGGGATGATGGTTCCATGGCCCTGGATTAAAGCCAGTCATCCGGTCAGGGGGCATGGGTGTTTCCGGTTGGGACCGAGAGGGGGGCACCCCTTAGAGCGCGCGTATATAAATTTGATCCCATGCTATTCGAGATTGTGATCTCCCCGTCTCAAAAGTTTTTCTTGGACGATGTCTAGGGTGATTCCTAGCATCGAGAGGTAGGATGGGTGTGTACTGGTTAGCTGTGTTTCTTCCGAAATACCGTAAACGGAACTAGTCCTTCGTGACTACGGAAATCCGTTGGCTGTGGGAAATTTTTGTACAAACTCTGTAGAGTCATATATTCCTTGAATCATCTATTCTATGTCCAAGATCAGTATCATCTTATCCTGACAAGTGCCATTTTTGATGACAGAGACTCTGGTGAATCGTATGAGTGCTAATTTCGGCTAATGATTATTCCTGTGGATGGACTAACCCGTTTAATTTGATGAATTGAATGTTGATTATGAGTATTATTTACTTGTGAATAAAAGCCCTTTCTGTGATGTCGCTCAGACGTCCGACTGTGGCATTTCTTTTAAAGCCCTTTCCGTGATGTCGCTTAGACGTCCGACTGTGGCATTTCTTTTAAAGCCCTTTCTGTGATGTCGCTCAGACGTCCGACTGTGGCATTTCTTTTAAAGCCCTTTCGTGATGTCGCTTAGACGTCCGACTGTGGCATTTCTTTTAAAGCCCTTTCTGTGATGTCGCTTAGACGCGACGTTCTCGACTGTGGCATTTCTTTTAAAGCTCTTTATGTGGTGTCGCTAAGACGCCCGACTGTGGCACCTTTTCTTTTATCTGTTCACCTTTCGAGGCGTCGCTTCAGACACCCGATCGGTTTTCATTTATGTTTTGTTGGGATTTCAGGCGGACTACCGCCGTTTCCCTTTTTACTTACTTCGTTATGCTAATTTTTTTTTTGAATATACATTGGTGAATTAATCGTGACGCATTCATGCATGCATTTGTTATATCTCACGTTCGAACTGTCTTGCGAGTACTTTCAAAGTACTCACTGGCTTGTTGATTTGGCCAGATGCTGACGAAGGCGATCTCATGGATGAAGAGTTCGATAGCGAGTCTGACGCCTAGAGGAATCCCAGTCAGTCTCGTGCGACCCTGGATTTGGTCACTATATTATATCCGCTTCCGCTACCAAATAAATTCATTGAGCCTCACCTTGACGCTCGATGAGATGCCAGTTTTAGAGTCATGTATCTCACTCCCCGCTGTGTTTTTCCACCACCGCCCTATCCTCGAGTCAGTAGTATGCCCTCCACACCACTGTGTCATGTCCGCCTTTATGTATAATTATTGGCGTGCTTGTAATAATTTGGTTGAGCAACCGTAGCTCGACCTTGTAATATATTTTATGTTACTGGCTTATTGTATCAAGAGATTGTCCACCGGTAAGGAGAATTTTTTTTCCCATACTGGACACAAAAGATTGGTTTCTCAATAAATATTTTTATTGGAAAACCGGTCGTGACACACACGCGCGTACGTGTACGAGAGAAACGCGCATCGCTCAGCCCCCGACCTCCCACCGTAACCGGGAACTCCCCGAAATTTTCCTCCCCCTCGCTTCTACCACGGTTTTTTCCGTCATGGACGGCCCAAAGAATGTCATGTAGCTGCGTCTCCGGCCCGCCCAGGACGAAAAGCCCATTTTCTGTCATGATTTTTTGTCATAGATGTAGGATCCCGCCACATCTATGATGATACCGGGTTTTGTCACAATTATCGTCATAGAAGTGTCATATGTATGACAGAAAAATTTCGTTCGGCCCAAAATGTCACGGATGTGTCTTTTTTTGTAGTGATATGAGTAGTACAAGAGTTGATATACCAAGAGATCGAAGAGGCTAAACCCTAGAAGCTAGCCTATGGTATGATTGTATGTTGTCCTACGGACTAAAACCCTCCGGTTTATATAGACACCGGAGGGGGCTAGGGTTACACAAGGTCGGTTAAAAAGGAGGAGATATACATATCTGTATTGCCTAGCTTGCCTTCCACGCCAAGTAGAGTCCCATCCGGACACGGGACGAAGTCTTCAATCTTGTCTCTTCATAGTCCAACAATCCGGCCAAAGGATATAGTCCAGCTGTCCGGAGACCCCCTTATCCAGGACTCGCTCACCCTTCGCGTCGTAACCATGGAAAATCTTCATCATTTAACGGGATTCTCGGGTCAATATTCACCGTGAACGGAGCAATTTCATCAAACTTTTCATAATCTCCTGACATGTCTATCTTGTCATCCACTCCCACGATGTTTCTCTTCCCAAAAAGAACTATGTGCCACTTTGGCTCATCGTATGAGGCATTCGCTTCCTTATCTTTTCTTTTTCTCGGCTTGGTAGACATGTCCTTCACATAGAAAACCTGTGCCACATCATTGGCTAGGACGAATGGTTCGTCTGCATACGCAAGATTGTTGAGATCCACTGTTGTCATTCCGTACTACAGGTCTTCCGTTACCCCGCCTCGTGTCATATTGACCCATCTGCATCGAAACAAAGGGGCCTTCAAACCACGTCCATAGTCAAGTTCCCATATGTCCTGTATATAACCATAATATGCTTCCTTTCCCGTCTTGGTTGCTGCATCAAAGTAGACACCACTGTTTTGGTTGGTGCTCTTCTTATCTTGGGCGATCGTGTAAAATGTATTACCATTTATCTCGTACCCTTTGAAAGTCATTATATTCGAAGATGGTAACTGGGACAGCGAGTACATGTCATCTTCAATAGAGGCGTCATGCATGGTACGTGTCTGCAACCAGCCGGCGAAACTCCTGGTTTGTTCACGTGTAATCCAGTCATCAGACCGCTCCAGGTGTTTGGAGCGTAGAAAATTCTTGTGTTCGTCCATATACGGAGCCACCAAGGCGGAATTCTGTAGAACTTTGTAGTGTGCTTCAGTGAGAGAATGTCCGTCCATACATATTATTTGATCCCCTCCTAGCGTGCCTTTTCCATCTAGTCTACCCTTATGCCGCGATTCAGGAACACCAATTGGCTTAAGGTCAGGAATAAAGTCAATACAAAACTCAATGACCTCCTCATTTTCATGGCCCTTGGAGATGCTTCCTTCTGGCCTAGCACGGTTATGAACATATTTCTTCAAGACTCCCATGAACCTCTCAAAGGGGAACATATTGTGTAGAAATACAGGACCCAAAATGTTAATCTCTTCGCATAGGTGAACTAGGACGTGCATCATGATGTTGAAGAAGGATGGTGGGAACACCAACTCGAAACTGACAAGACATTGCACCAAATCACTCTCTAACCTTGGTATGATTTCTGGATCAATTACCTTCTGAGAGATTGCATTGAGGAATGCACATAGCTTCACAATGGCTAATCGAACGTTTTCCGGTAGAAGCCCCCTCAATGCAACCGGAAGCAGTTGCGTCATAATCACGTGGCAGTCATGAGACTTTAGGTTCTGGAACTTTTTCTCTGCCATGTTTATTATTCCCTTTATATTCGACGAGAAGCCAGACGGTACCTTAATACTGAGCAGGCATTCAAAGAAGATTTCCTTCTCTTCTTTGGTAAGAGCGTAGCTTGCATGACCCTGATGTATGCCGTCTTTTCCGTGCATACGTTGCTGGTCCTCCCGTGCCTCAGGTGTATCTTTTGTCTTCCCATACACGCCCAAGAAGCCAAGCAGGGTCACACAAAGATTCTTCGTCACGTGCATCACGTTGATTGCGGAGCGGACCTCTAGGTCTTTCCAATAGGGCAGGTCCCAAAATATAGATTTCTTCTTCCACATGGGTGCGCGTCCGTCAGCGTCATTCGGAACAGGTTGTCCACCAGGACCCTTTCCAAAGACTACCTTCAAATCCTTGACCATATCATGTACATCAGCACCAGTACGGTGGCGAGGCTTCGTCCGGTGATCCGCCTCACCTTTGAAATGCTTGCCTTTCTTTCTTACGGCATGCCTGCTCGGAAGAAATCCACGATGTCCCAGGTACACATTCTTCTTACAATTAGCCAAATATATACTGTCGGTATCGTCCAAACAGTGCGTGCATGCGCGATATCCCTTGTTTGTCTGTCCTGAAAGGTTACTGAGAGCAGGCCAATGATTGATGGTCACGAACAGCAATGCCTTTAGGTCAAATTCTTCCCCCATGTGCTCATCCCACGCACGTACACCTGTTCCATTCCACAGTTGTAAGAGTTCTTCAACTAATGGCCTTAGGTACACATCAATATTGTTGCCGGGTTGCTTAGGGCCTTGGATGAGCACTGGCATCATAATAAACTTCTGCTTCATGCACAACCAAGGAGGAATGTTATACAAACATAGAGTCACAGGCCAGGTGCTATGGTTGCTGCTCTGCTCCCCAAAAGGATTAATGCCATCTGCGCTTAGACCAAACCATATGTTCCTTGCGTCATCTGCAAACTCCTTCCCGTACTTTCTCTTGATTTTTCTCCACTACGACCCGTCAGCGGGTACTCTCAACTTTCCGTCTTTCTTACGGTCTTCTCTGTGCCATCGCATCGCCTTGGCATGCTCTTTTTTTTGGAACAAACGATTCAACCATGGTATTATAGGAGCATACAACATCACCTTGGAAGGAATCTTCTTCCTGGGCCGCTCGCCCTCGACATCACCAGGGTCATCGCGGCTGATCTTATAGCGCAATGCACCGCACACCGGGCAAGCGTTCAAATCCTCGTACTCACCGCGGTAGAGGATGCAATCATTAGGGCATGCATGTATCTTCTGCACCTCTAACCCTAGAGGGCAGACAACCTTCTTTGCTTCGTACGTACTCTTGGGCAATTCATTGTCCTTTGGAAGCATATTCTTTATCATTACCAGCAACTTTCCAAATCCCTTGTCAGATACACCGTTCTCTGCCTTCAATTGCAGCAATTCTAGTGTGGTGCCCAGCTTTTTCTTGTCACCTACGCAATTCAGGTACAACAATTTTTTGTGGTCCTCTAACATGCGCTGCAACTTCTTCTTCTCCAAATCACTTGCACAGTTTCTCTTTGCATCGGCAATGGCCTGACCTAGATCATCAATGGGCTCATCTGATGCCTCTTCTTCAGCTTCTTCCCGCATTGCTGGCTCAGCTTCTTCCCGCATTACCAGCTCAGCTTCTTCCCCCATTGTTGTATCATCGTATTCAGGGAACCCATGGCCAGGATAGTTGTCGTCGTCCTCTTCTTCTTCATTGTCTTCCATCATAATCCCTCTTTTTCCGTGCTTGGTCCAAACATTATAGTGGGGCACGAAACCGGACTTAAACAGGTGGACGTGAATGGTTCTTGACTTAGAGTAATTTAGATCATTCTTACAGCCAGCACATGGACAAGGCATAAAACCATCCGCCCACTTGTTTGCCTCAGCTGCAAGCAGAAAAGTTTGCACGCCATTAATGAACTCGGGAGAGCATCGGTCATCGTGCATCCATTGTCGGCTCATCTTCATTACACAACACCGAAAAAGACCAAATTAATACAAGTTCATACATAAAATTCATACATAAAGTTCATACAACACTTAAATGCAACAAACAAATAACTCTCTAGCTAAAGAATTTAAATGCAACAACAAATGCGATCAAGATCGCAACTAAGGTAACAATTGATCCAACAGCATAATGATACCAAGCCTCACTATGAATGGCATATTTTCTAATCTTCAAGCGCATTTTCTCCATCATAATCTTGTGATCATCGACAGCATCGGCAACATGCAACTCCAATTCCATCTTCTCCCCCTCAATTCTTTTCAATTTTTCCGTCAAATCCTCGTTTTCTCTTTCAACTAAATTTAATCTCTCGACAATAGGGTCGGTTGGAATTTCCGGTTCAACTACCTCCTACATACAAATATCTATGTCAACTTGATGGGCATAATTTGTCATAAACACGAAATGCAACAAATAGTTTTAAAAGAGAATATACCACATCTGAATCATAACCCGGACGAGGGCCGACGGGGACGGATATCAAAACCATGGCACTATGTATAACAAACAACGTATGGGTAAGATAATTATATGAGTAACTATATATCCAAATCACACAAACATCAATTTTTTATATAAAACATTCATGAACAAGAGGCTCACCACAAGGTGGTGCCGGCGACGGGACGTTGCGGGCGATCGACGGTGGTTACGACGGAGATTTAGAAGGCACTAAGTAGACCACACCTACATATGCAAACTAAGTGTTATTTTTGACCTCAAATTGCATATAAATAAAATACTAGCACATATATATAATTCCTCCCAAATTACTAAACTCGCAAATCAATCACTATATAAAGCATTGCAAGAGCTAATCTAGCAATGAGAGATGAAAGGACAGAGTTGCTAACCTTTGTGATCATTTGAATGGATAGGGGCCTTCAAATCTTGACAAATTTTGGGCAAAATGTGTGATGAGCTTGAGAGGAAGAGGGAAAGAACAGAGAGGAGAGGGGAAAGGGGAAGAACAGAGCGAGCATGGGTGGACGAAGGGTTTATGTACGACGACCTTTAGTACCGGTTCGTGATACGAACCGGTACTAAAGGTGTTGGAGGGGCCCCAGACTGACAACATCCTGCCACCACTCACTTTAGTACCGGTTTGTGGCACAAACCGGTGCTAAGGGTTCGCCACGAACCGGTACTAATGAGAGCAGCCGGCTAGCCATTGGAACCGGCACTAATGCACACATTAGTGCTGGCTCAAAATCAAACCGGCACTAATGTGCTTCACATTTGACCCATTTTCTACTAGTGTATTGTACACATGGCAATCCTTTGATTCTTTTGCAGTAACTGGATCCTTCGTGGAAAGGGCCGTAAACCGAACGACCTTATCACTGTCCTGTTGAAGGAGTTTTGGCCGGGCCTATTCTGCCTGTGGCCAGATAGGGACCCGCAGGTACGGGTTTTGGCCACGAGCTGGGCCCACTACGAGGCTTACAACCACGCGGAGTACGGGACGGCCGCTAAGGCCGTGATCACCAAATTTTGGGTAAGTTATCTTCTAAATCACTTGTCTTCAGTTTCGCTCATAGTTTATCATTGAATCACTCAACGCATGCCTTGTTTGCTTCTGGTTTATGCATGATTGCAGCAACTCTATAGAGTTCTTGACGAGCACAAGGCCAGAGCCGACATGGTCTTGCTTGCGGCTGCGAAGAAGAAAGCTCGTCAATTGCAGTACGAGGTGCGCTGGGTTGCCGTCTCGCAGTACTACCACATCTACCTGCACCAAAAGATGACCAAAACTCAAGCGCGGAAGCTACGACTTACCTTGAAAAGGGAGCAGTTCATGAAGGTAACTATTACTGACTTCTCATTGTTTCAAGCAGTCAACTATATGTTTCGTGCTCACATGTCATGCTTCCAAAATTTGCATAGGTTGTTCCTTGTTGGTGCTATGGAAGGGATGACGGATGGGCGAGTTTGGTGGATAGGTGGCTCGGCGATGATGCAGAATTTGCTGCCAAGAGTAGCAAGGCCCGGGCTAACCGTGGAAAAGACGGGACACACGGCCAAGGAAACAGGAACCACTGGGGCTTCAAGGCCATGAAGGTATATCTATATGCATGATGCATTTTTGTTCTTCTTTACCGTCATGTTCTTATGTATGGCTAACTTCCGTTTGACGTTGCAGGAGGACAAGTTGAAGAGGCCGCTCTCAGACATTGAGTCATGGAAGCTGGCCCGCGAGCGGAGTGATCGCAAAGATGGCGAGAGCCAGTACTACGGCAAGACCGAGGAGCACCTGGAGTCTTACACTCAGAACTTTCAGAAGTTGCATCCGGATGTTCCTGCTCCTGAGGTCACCCAGTCTCAGATCGACGACACGGCAGTGGTGGCCATCCAGGGGAAGCCACATGGCCGATATCCGTGTTTCGATGGCTTGATCACTCCTTCGGTCTCGTACACACGGCTTCGGGCTACCAACCCGAGCCCGTCAGAGAGTACGGGGCATTCGCAGCCTCTCTTAGCCCGCTAGCATGTTGTAAGTACTTCCGCTTTATCTTCTTTCTCTCTAACATTCTCAGTTTATTTTCAGCATTGTTCACTTAGAAACAACCTAAATTATGTAGGCATATAAGGCCTCTGTCGAGCATAGGAATCTCGAGGTGCGGGAGTACTTGCAACGAGTGAAGACAAACGATGATTACAACCGTCAGATGATGACGGTTAGTTTTGCCCTCTTAAAACCAAGCTGAATTTTTGCACTTTCAATCCTTCTGACCTTCTAGTTTGCTTGTTTAACTAACATCCAGGCTATGTTGGCGTCTCGGAGTAACCGCATGGATCCACCACAAATGGGACCCCCGCCACCACCTGCGGGAGAATCCCCACACGTGCCCACGTTCGATGAATGGGTGGCACTAGGCAGTGATAGTCCGGTTAGTACATTTGCCTAACTACTAACAAACTAGTTCTCGTTCATTCAACACTATCATATCATATTTACCGTTAGAATCTTCTCTCAAACATGTAGGGGACCGGTGGCTCGACTCCTACTCCGTCGACCCCAGTCACTCCGATCTGGTAGAGTGATGGTGGTCGCGGTGGCGGTTTTGGCGGAGGTGGTCTTGGCGGTGGTGGTTTTGGCGGAGGTGGTCTTGGCGGAGGTGGTCTTGGCGCTGGTGGTGTTGGCGGTGGCGGTCTTGCTTGATGTCGATGATGATACCCGTGCATGTGGCCATCGTGCCATACCTTTCATGTTCCTACTTGTTAGTTTCTGCTTTGAAATGACGTTACATGTCTTGCACTACTTTTATGTTCATGAACTTTCGCCGGTGATGATCTTTAGATGATGAACTTGAGTATGTTTAAATGATGATGATGATGAACTTGAGTATGTTTAGATGATGAACTGTCATATTTCTGCATAATCCCATATTTTCTGCTTTGAAATGCTGTCAAAATGAATTGAAAAAGAGAAGACAGGAAACATAATAATAATAATAAATCTATGCCTACGGCAAAGCCATCGGCGTAGATGAGCCCAGGGCTTCCTAGGGCGTGCTACGTGGGCTTTGTCGTAGGCATAGCCCTGCCACCAGGAGGCACCACGGGAAGCCATGTGGCAGAGATATGCCGACGGCCAAGCCATCGGCATACACCTGCACCTATGCCGACGGCTTGGCCGTCGGCATACCTCTACCACATGGCTTCCCGTGATTCGTCTGCGCTTTTGACGGCGCCGTCCGTTGCCGTCAGGCGAAAAACACTGCCGACGGCTGAACTATGCCGACGGCCGAGCAGGAGCCGTCGGCATAGGCCCCTATGCCATCGCCTATGCCGATGGCTAAACTATGCCGACGGTTTGACAAGACTACGCTGACGTGATCTATGCCGATGGGGCTATGCCGACGGCAGCCGTAGGCATAGATCTACGTCGACGGGAAATGACATATGCCGACGGCCCTGGGCCGTTCGCATAGGCGGCGAGTCCTGTAGTGAATGTAGAAGTGTGTGACTAGAGATCATCGATGCACAACACTATGATATCCCTAGATCCACCAAACCCAAAGAGGAGCAGACATGGAGGAGTAGGGGAGGGATACTTGGGGAGGAAGAAAGAACGGAACGGAGAAGAGAGTGCGCAAGTGATAGTTCATTCATTAGCTACGATTAGACCTGACCAGCCAGGCCATGCCAGGAGGGTCGGCCCACTAGTCCGCGTGCCTGGCACGTGACGGGCTCACACATGGCTAAGTGGGATGTGCGGGCACGCCCGGGGGCCATGCCTAGGCTGCAAGGCCAGGCACATGACGGGCCCAAGTGGGTCATGCAGGCACTCCGAGGCCATGCCTGAGCTGCGAGGCAGGCCCGTGTCCCGATATGGGCCACTTGTTTATTTTAATATATGTTTTCTGATATTTGTAGCACAAAATAGGTCCAAAAGACCCAAAAAATAGCCATAGAACGAGGCCCATTAGGACTAAACATGCCATTGGCCGATCCATTTATTAAGTGTGGCATGGGGTCGCGGCCCGTGTGCCAGCACGGCACACCCCACTTAAAAACGTGCATGAGCGGGCCTTGTCGTGCCTGGCCTGTTAAGTGTGGGCTAGGCCGTACCGTCCCACTTGGCCAGTTTTGGCTGCGATTACACTGTGGAAAATCCTATATGACGCACGTTGTGTCAAGTTGTCGAGCTTTCACACATGGTTCGCGAACAAGGGATGATCTAGGCCGGCCCGCCCAGTGCTTCAGCCATCCCGGTTTTGGTAACCTTCCAGGAGGTTCCTAGCTGGGTTTTTTCCGGTTTTGGGAAACTTCTAGGAGGTTCCTGAACCAGTTTTTTTTCTGTTTTAGTTTCTTTTTCTTTTTTTCCTTTTTCTTGGTTCTTTCTTTCTTTTCTCTCCCTTTTCTGCTTCTTTTTCTTTTCTTTTTATCATTCATTTATATTTCACTATTCACAAATTTATAAAAACGTTCGCATTTTTTTAAAAAATTGGGAGTTTCAAAAATTTCATATTTCCAAAAAAAATTGTGTTTCTAAAAATTGTTCACCGTTAAATTTTTCCACAGTTTCAAAAAACTTTTGTGATTTCAAAATTTGTTCTTCTTTTCAAAAATTATTCACAAAATTCAAAAATATTCTAATTTTCAAAAATATTTCTTGTTTCCAAAAATTCTTCATGTTTTTAAATTTTCTCCGAAATTTCAAAAAATGTTCCGCAAATTTCAAAAAAATGTTCATATTTCCAAATTTGTTTGGCAGTTTTAAATAAGTTCAGGTTTTAAAACAATGTTCATATTTTCAAAACAATGTCGGTGATTTTCAAAATATATTTGCATTTTCCGGAAATTTGTGTATTGTTTTCAAAATTTGTTAATTTTATTTGAAAAGTGTTTGCGTTTTATAAAATTTCCTATTTGAAAAATACAAATCAGATTTCCATAGACATGAATTTTAAATCCTGAACATTTTTTTGAAAAACACGAATACTTTCTGAAAACACGAACATATTTTTTGAATTTGTGCACAAATTTCAGTATCAAGAACATTTTTTGTAATTTTTGAACAAAAAATTTAAAAACCCAATAAAAGAAAAAGAAAATGTCCGGATCTGCATTGTTTTTGGTTCTTATAAGTGCGATGCTCTGTAATCATTCACGCTGATTATGTCTGCTGACTAGAACAACGAGCTCTAATGCTGGAGGTGTCCGGTTCGATCCCTAGTTTTTTTTTATTCAATCCGTTCGATCCCTAGTAGCGCATGATGTTTGCCTGTGCATTTGCCCGACACTCTGCCTCAATAAGCGGCAGATAGGAGCTCCCTTACACTGCTTCTCTCCGGGTTATATTTCCCAGGTACAGTCCGAAGCCGCACACACTCGGCCCAAAGGACCACTTACTCTTAACTCAACTCCACCCTGGGCTTGGCCCACACAAACTCCCGCTCTACTGCCTCTCCTTCGGTTTACGTCTCGAAAAAACTTGTAAAAAACTGCTCACTAAAAGAAACTTGTCAGCATGTCATTCTCGGGGCTGACAGCCGCTGACCAACAAAGGGCGGATCATTTCCTCCACTACTGACCAACCACGGGAGCATGCGAATCCCAACAACAACTAGCGAAGACTGCACACCAAAGAGCTGTCCTGACCAAACAACAAAACAACAGGATATTTGTCTTATCTGTTCATAATTCGCATTGTCCCTTCAGATGCAGATGCATACTTATCAGCCAACAAAGCTTCCACGCCGTTTTTCAGGTTCGGCGCACCCCCAAGCTTGGACTAATATCAACATCTATAATACTAAAGCTATATGGTATGAAAATTAATTTCATGATGCATCTAACAATATTGATTTCATACTGTGATCTTGATATTTTTTCTATAAACTTAGTCAAAGTTAAAAAAGTTTGATTTTGACTAAATCTTATATGCAAACTAAAAAGAAATTGAGGGAGTACTACACTACCAATACCCAATAAAGATGCGTGAAACACTTGGGGTTGCAAATATGCCGCTTTATATGTCAAATTCTCCAAGATGGGTGAAGCTTGGAAGTAGTAATCAAGCGACATGTCATCTGTAAATCAAATATGGGGAGTTGGGGACATGCGTATGGAAGCCATCCAACAGTTAAATGCTGGACTAACTAACAAAACAAAGACCACCTCCTTCCACAGAGGCCACAGCTAGAGCAAAAAAGGACTTCAACATTGTCAGGGTTCTTCCCAACTATTTGCTCTTGCAAATCAAACATTTTCCAGGCCAGATCCAGATCAGAATCAGCTTCATCAGCTGCCAACTTATCATCATCATTTGCCACCACTCATCCTCTTGAACTTTGTCATAAAAATAAAAACACTGAAATCACATACAAAAAATATATACCAACATCAGACGATGCCATGCACATAGAATACATACATGTGTGACTAGTTCCAGACTTCCAGTACAATACACTAGAACATCAATTGATGCATTCATGATAAATCTCAAGAGTATATATAAATTACATGTCCACGTCAAACCAAGAACCCATGCTGGTTCTAGTACAATATGAAAAACATCATACAAACCTTGAATACATATCCTGACTAGTTCTAGTACAATACACTTGAAAATCGATTGATACATTCACGATATATCTCAAACACATTTATTTATTGAATTACATGAGACAAAACCAAGAGCCAGTGATGAGCATATCATCTCAGCTTCTACCCATTAATTTTACCTCCCAAGGAGGCCCAGGTACAGCCACTTGCACATAAACCTAATCATACAAGCTGTCGCAGAGAGAGTACCAAGCAGCTCTCCATCTCCACTTGAACAAGAATGTGCAGTAGACCACCCACAGACCCATCACATATCCAGAGCCCATGGCGAGGAAAAACGAACCCACGTCGTCACTTGCATCTCTATGGTTTCCTCCTAGAATTGGCTCTGGTTCTGGCTGTGACGAACATTTCCGTGAGAGAGGTGGGCCACAGAGACCTGGGTTGCCGATATAAATAGATGACTGGTCTTCGAGGGTTTGCAGTTGTTTCCCAGATGGTATGTTTCCTCTTAGATTGTTGTAGGACAAGTTCAGGTGACTCAATGATGTGAGAGCCGATAAACTTAAAGGGATTTCACAAGACAACTCATTATGTGATAGGTCGAGTGACTCCACCTGCATTAGGTCACCGATATTCTCGGGGTCATTTGTTATGCAGGTTCTTACAGAAAAGAATTCCCTACTGTCCAAGAAGCGGGAAGAGTGCAAAGCCCAACTTGAGGCCGCACTAGCCGCGGCAGGGGAGCTCAAGAAGACCCCCTCTGGTAATATACACTTCGAAATATAAGTATTTTGCGAAGCACGGCATAGGTGCGAATATGATAAATGAAATTGCAGATGGTGCCGGATCGAATCCGGAGATGCAACACCTCCAACACCAGCTAAAGGCTGGTGAGAAGGTGCTGACAAAGGTGAGGCGGGAGAAGAACGATCTCCAAGATGCCAACACCAAGCTGGTGTTGGGGATCGTAGCAGAAATTTAAAATTTTCTACGCATCACCAAGATCAATCTATGGAGTAATCTAGCAACGAGGGGAAGGAGGGTGCATCTACATACCCTTGTAGATCGCTAAGCGGAAGCGTTCAAGTGAATGGGGTTGATGGAGTCGTACTTGTCGTGATCCAGATCACCGATGATCCTAGCGCCGAACGGACGGCACCTCCGCGTTCAACACACGTACGGTTGGGAGACGTCTCCTCCTTCTTGATCCAGCAAGGTGAAAGGAGAAGTTGAGGGAAAACTCCGCAGCACGACGGCGTGGTGGTGATGGAGCTCGTGGTTCTCCGGCAGGGCTTCGCCAAGCACTACGGAGGAGGATGAGGTGTTGGAGGAGGAAGAAGGCTGCGCCAGGGGAAGGGTGTGGCTGCCCTCTCTCTCCGTCACTATATATAGGGGGAAGGGAGGAGGGGGAGGCGCCCTAGGGTTCCCTAGGGGAGGGGCGGCGGCCACAGGGGAAACCCTAGATGGGTTTGGGTGCCCCCACCCCCTAGGAAACTTGCCCCCAAAGCCGGGAGGGGCGGCTGCCCTAGGGGTGGCGCCCCCACCTCTCCTGGTTACGTGAGATGGGGTGGGAGGGGCGCTCAGCCCCTTAGTGGGCTGATGTGCCCTCTCCCCTTGGCCCATAAGGCCCCCCAACGCTTGCCGGGGCCTCTGAAACCCCTTTCGGACACGCTGGTCATCACCTGGTACCCCCGAAACAATTCCGGACTCCAATACCCTTCGTCCAATATACCGATCTTCACCTCCGGACCATTCCGGAGCTCCTCGTCATGTCTGGGATCTCATCCGGGACTCCGAACAACGTTCGGTAACCACATACTATTTCCCATAACAACTCTAGCGTCACTGAACCTTAAGTGTGTAGACCCTACGGGTTCGGGAACCATGCAGACATGACCGAGACAACTCTCCGGCCAATAACCAATAGCGGGATCTGGATACCCATGTTGGCTCCCACATGTTCCATGATGATCTCATCGGATGAACCACGATGTCGAGGATTCAATCAATCAAGTATACAATTCCCTTTGTCCAGCGGTATTGTACTTGCCGAGATTCGATCGTCGGTATCCAATACCTTGTTCAATCTCGTTACCGGCAAGTCTCTTTACTCGTTCCGTAACACATCATCCTGTGATCAACTCCTTGGTCACATTGTGCACATTGTGATGATGTCCTACCGAGTGGGCCCAGAGATACCTCTCCGTTTACACGGAGTGGCAAATCCCAGTCTCGATTCGTGCCAACCCAATAGACACTTTCGGAGATACCTGTAATGTACCTTTATAGCCACCCAGTTACGTTGTGACGTTTGGCACACCCAAAGCATTCCTACGGTATCTGGGAGTTGCACGATCTCATGGTCTAAGGAAATGATACTTGACATTAGAAAAGCTTTAGCATATGAACTACACGATCTTTGTGCTAGGCTTAGGATTGGGTCTTGTCCATCACATCATTCTCCTAATGATGTGATCCCGTTATCAATGACATCCAATGTCCATGGTTAGGAAACCGTAACCATCTATTGATCAACGAGCTAGTCAACTAGAGGCTTACTAGGGACATGGTGTTGTCTATGTATCCACACATATATCTGAGTTTCCTATCAATACAATTCTAGCATGGATAATAAACGATTATCATGAACAAGGAAATATGATATAATAATAACTAATTTATTATTGCCTCTAGGGCATATTTCCAACAGTCTCCCACTTGCACTAGAGTCAATAATCTAGTTCACATCGCCATGTGATTAACACTCACAGGTCACCTCGCCATGTGACCAACATCCAAAGAGTTTACTAGATTCATTAATCTAGTTCACATCACTATGTGATTAACACTCAATGAGTTCTGGGTTTGATCATGTTATGCTTGTGAGAGAGGTTATAGTCAACGGGTCTTGCCATATTCAGATCCCTATGTATTTCGCAAAACTTTATGTCATATCATAGATGCTGCTACCACGTTCCACTTGGAGCTATTCCAAATGTTCCTCCATTATACGTATCCGGTATCTCTACTCAGAGCTATCCGGATAGGTGTTAAACTTGTTGGGGAACGTAGTAATTTCAAAAAAATTCCTACACACACGCAAGATCATGGTGATGCATAGCAACGAGGGGGGAGAGTGTGATCTACGTACCCTTGTAGATCGACAACGGAAGTGTTTGGTTGATGTAGTCGTACGTCTTCACGGCCCGACCGATCAAGCACCGAAACTATGGCACCTCCGAGTTCTAGCACACGTTTAGCTCGATGACGATCCCCGGGCTCCGATCCAGCAAAGCGTCGGGCAGGAGTTCCGTCAGCACGACAGCGTGGTGACGATCTTGATGTTCTACCGTCACAGGGCTTCGCCTAAGCACCGCTACAATATGACCGAGGTGGAATATGGTGGAGGGGGGCACCGCACACGGCTAAGGAACGATCACGAAGATCAACTTGTGTGTCTAGGGGTGCCCCCCTGCCCCCGTATATAAAGGAGCAAGGGGAGGAGGCCGGCTGGCCCCTATAGGCGCGCCAGGAGGAGTCCTCCTCCTAGTAGGAGTAGGACTCCTACTAGGAGGGGGAAAGAAGTGGGGAGGGAGAGGGAAAGGGGGGCGCCGCCCCCCCTCTCCTAGTCCAATTCGGACCAGGGGGGAAGAGGCACGCGGCCCACCTCTGGCAGCCCCTCTCTCTCTCCACTAAGGCCCATATGGCCCATTACTTCTCCCGGGGGGTTCCGGTAACCCTCCGGCTCTCCGGTTTTCTCCGAAATCACCCGGAACACTTCCGGTGTCCGAATATAGCCGTCCAATATATCAATCTTTATGTCTCGACCATTTCGAGACTCCTCGTCATGTCCGTGATCACATCCGGGACTCCGAACTAACTTCGGTACATCAAAACTCATAAACTCATAATATAACTATCATCGAAACCTTAAGCGTGCGGACCCTACGGGTTCGAGAACAATGTAGACATGACCGAGACACGTCTCCGGTCAATAACCAATAGCGGAACCTGGATGCTCATATTGGCTCCTACATATTCTACGAAGATCTTTATCGGTCAGATCGCATAACAACATACGTTGTTCCCTTTGTCATCGGTATGTTACTTGCCCGAGATTCGATCGTCGCTATCTCAATACCTAGTTCAATCTCGTTAGCGGCAAGTCTCTTTACTCGTTCCTTAATACATCATCTCACAACTAACTCATTAGTTGCAATGCTTGCAAGGCTTATGTGATGTGCATTACCAAGAGGGCCCAGAGATACCTCTCCGACAATCGGAGTGAAAAATCCTAATCTCGAAATACGCCAACCCAACATGTTCCTTTGGAGACACCTGTAGAGCACCTTTATAATCACCCATTTACGTTGTGACGTTTGGTAGCATACAAAGTGTTCCTCCGGCAAACGGGAGTTGCATAATCTCATAGTCATAGGAACATATATAAGTCATGAAGAAAGCAATAGCAACATACTAAACGATCGGGTGCTAAGCTAATGGAATGGGTCATGTCAATCAGATCATTCACCTAATGATGTGATCCCATTAATCAAATAACAACTCTTTGTTCATGGTTAGGAAACATAACCATCTTTGATTAACGAGCTAGTCAAGTAGAGGCATACTAGTGACACTCTGTTTGTCTATGTATTCACACATGTATTATGTTTCCAGTTAATACAATTCTAGCATGAATAATAAACATTTATCATGATATAAGGAAATAAATAATAACTTTATTATTGCCTCTAGGGCATATTTCCTTCAGTCTCCCACTTGCACTAGAGTCAATAATCTAGATTACACTGTAATGATTCTAACACCCATGGAGCTTTGCTGTTGATCATGTTTTGCTCGTGGAAGAGGCTTAGTCAACGGGTCTGCAACATTCAGATCCGTATGTATCTTGCAAATCTCTATGTCTCCCATCTGGACTAGATCCCGGATGGAATTGAAGCGTCTCTTGATGTGCTTGGTTCTCTTGCGAAATCTGGATTCCTTTGCCATAGCAATTGCACCAGTATTGTCACAAAAGATTTTCATTGGACCCGATGCACTAGGTATGACACCTAGATCGGATATGAATTCCTTCATCCAGACTCCTTCATTTGCTGCTTCCGAAGCAGCTATGTACTCCGCTTCACATGTAGATCCCGCTACAACGCTTTGTTTAGAACTGCACCAACTGACAGCTCCACCATTTAATGTAAACACGTGTCCGGTTTGCGATTTAGAATCGTCCGGATCAGTGTCAAAGCTTGCATCAACGTAACCTTTTATGATGAGCTCTTTGTCACCTCCATATATGAGAAACATATCCTTAGTCCTTTTCAGGTATTTTAGGATGTTCTTGACCGCTGTCCAGTGATCCACTCCTGGATTACTTTGGTACTTCCCTGCTAGACTTATAGCAAGGCACACATCAGGTCTGGTACACAGCATTGCATACATGATAGAGCCTATTGCTGAAGCATAGGGAACATCTTTCATATTCTCTCTATCTTCTGCAGTGGTCGGGCATTGAGTCTTACTCAACTTCACACCTTGTAACACAGGCAAGAACCCTTTCTTTGCTTGATCCATTTTGAACTTCTTCAAAACTTTGTCAAGGTATGTGGTCTGTGAAAGTCCAATTAAGCGTCTTGATCTATCTCTATAGATCTTAATGCCTAACATGTAAGCAGCTTCACCGAGGTCTTTCATTGAAAAACTCTTATTCAAGTATCCCTTTATGCTATCCAGAAATTCTATATCATTTCCAATTAGTAATATGTCATCCACATATAATATCAGAAATGCTACAGAGCTCCCACTCACTTTCTTGTAAATACAGGCTTCTCCAAAAGTCTGTATAAAACCAAATGCTTTGATCACACTATCAAAACATTTATTCCAACTCCGAGAGGCTTGCACCAGTCCATAAATGGATCGCTGGAGCTTGCACACTTTATTAGCTCCCTTTGGATCGACAAAACCTTCTGGTTGCATCATATACAACTCTTCTTCCAGAAATCCATTCAGGAATGCAGTTTTGACATCCATCTGCCAAATTTCATAATCATAAAATGCGACAATTGCTAACATGATTCGGACAGACTTAAGCATCGCTACGGGTGAGAAGGTCTTATCGTAGTCAATCCCTTGAACTTGCCGAAAACCTTTTGCGACAAGTCGAGCTTTGTAGACAGTAATATTACCGTCAGCGTCAGTCTTCTTCTTGAAGATCCATTTATTCTCAATTGCTTGCCGATCATCGGGCAAGTCAACCAAAGTCCATACTTTGTTCTCATACATGGATCCCATCTCAGATTTCATGGCTTCAAGCCATTTTGCGGAATCTGGGCTCACCATCGCTTCTTCATAGTTCGTAGGTTCATCATGATCTAGTAGCATGACTTCCAGAACAGGATTACCGTACCACTCTAGCGCGGATCTCACTCTGGTTGATCTACGAGGTTCAGTAGTATCTTGTTCTGAAGTTTCATGATCATCATCATTAGCTTCCTCACTAACTGGTGTAGGTGTCACAGAAACGGTTTTCTGTGATGCACTACTTTCCAATAAGGGAGCAGGTACAGTTACCTCGTCAAGTTCTACTTTCCTCCCACTCACTTCTTTCGAGAGAAACTCCTTCTCTAGAAAGTTTCCGAATTTTGCAACAGAAGTCTTGCCTTCGGATCTGTGATAGAAGGTGTATCCAGTAGTTTCCTTTGGATATCCTATGAAGACACATTTCTCCGATTTGGGTTCGAGCTTATCAGGTTGAAGTTTTCTCACATAAGCATCGCAGCCCCAAACTTTCAGAAACGACAACTTTGGTTTCTTGCCAAACCACAGTTCATAAGGCATCGTCTCAGCGGATTTTGATTGTGCCCTATTTAACGTGAATGCGGCCGTCTCTAGAGCGTATCCCCAAAACGATAGCGGTAAATCAGTAAGAGACATCATAGATCGCACCATATCTAGTAAAGTACGATTACGACGTTCGAACACACCATTACGCTGTGGTGTTCCGGGTGGCGTGAGTTGCGAAACTATTCCGCATTGTTTCAAATGTACACCAAACTCGTAACTCAAATATTCTCCTCCACGATCAGATCGTAGAAACTTTATTTTCTTGTTACGATGATTTTCAACTTCACTCTGAAATTCTTTGAACTTTTCAAACATTTCAGACTTATGTTTCATTAAGTAGATATACCCATATCTGCTTAAGTCATCTGTGAAGGTGAGAAAATAACGATATCCGCCACGAGCCTAAATATTCATCGGGCCACATACATCTGTATGTATGATTTCTAACAAATCTGTTGCTCTCTCCATAGTACCGGAGAACGGTGTTTTAGTCATCTTGCCCATGAGGCACGGTTCGCAAGTACCAAGTGATTCATATTCAAGTGGTTCCAAAAGTCCATCAGTATGGAGTTTCTTCATGCGCTTTACACCGATATGACCTAAACGGCAGTGCCACAAATAAGTTGCACTATCATTATCAACTCTGCATCTTTTGGCTTCAACACTATGAATATGTGTGTCACTACTATCGAGATTCAATAAAAATAGACCACTCTTTAAGGGTGCATGACCATAAAAGATATTACTCATATAAATAGAACAACCATTATTCTCAGATTTAAATGAATAATCGTCTCGCATCAAACAAGATCCAAATATAATGTTCATGCTTAACACTAGCACCAAATAACAATTATTTAGGTCTAATATTAATCCCGAAGGTAGATGTAGAGGTAGCGTGCCGACTGCGATCACATCGACTTTGGAACCGTTTCACACGCGCATCGTCACCTCGTCCTTAGCCAATCTTCGCTTAATCCGTAGTCCCTGTTTCGAGTTGCAAATATTAGCAACAGAACCAGTATCAAATACCCAGGTGCTACTGCGAGCATTAGTAAGGTACACATCAATAACATGTATATCACATATACCTTTGTTCACCTTGCCATCCTTCTTATCCGCAAAATACTTGGGGCAGTTCCGCTTCCAGTGACCAGTCTGCTTGTAGTAGAAGCACTCAGTTTCAGGCTTAGGTCCAGGTTTGGGTTTCTTCTCTTGAGCAGCAACTTGCTTGCCGTTCTTTTTGAAGTTCCCCTTCTTCTTCCCTTTGCCCTTTTTCTTGAAACTAGTGGTCTTGTTGACCATCAACACTTGATGCTCCTTCTTGATTTCTACCTCCGCAGCTTTCAGCATTGCGAAGAGCTCGGGAATAGTCTTATTCATCCCTTGCATATTATAGTTCATCACGAAGCTCTTGTAGCTTGGTGGCAGTGATTGGAGAATTCTGTCAATGACGCAATCATCTGGAAGATTAACTCCCAATTGTATCAAGTGATTATTATACCCAGACATTTTGAGTATATGCTCACTGACAGAACTGTTCTCCTCCATCTTGCAGCTATAGAACTTATTGGAGACTTCATATCTCTCAATCCGGGCATTTGCTTGAAATATTAACTTCAACTCCTGGAACATCTCATATGCTCCATGACGTTCAAAACGTCGTTGAAGTCCCGATTCTAAGCCGTAAAGCATGGCACACTGAACTATCGAGTAGTCATCAGCTTTGCTCTGCCAGACGTTCATAACATCTGGTGCTGCTCCAGCAGCAGGCCTGGCACCCAGCGGTGCTTCCAGGACGTAATTCTTTTGTGCAGCAATGAGGATAATCCTCAAGTTACGGACCCGGTCCGTGTAATTGCTACCATCATCTTTCAACTTTGCTTTCTCAAGGAACGCATTAAAATTCAGCGGAACAACAGCATGAGCCATCTATCTACAATCAAGCATAAACAAGCAAGATACTATCAGGTACTAAGTTTCATGATAAATTTAGGTTCAATTAATTACTTAAAGAACTCCCACTTAGATAGACATCCCTCTAATCCTCTAAGTGATTACGTGATCCAAATCAACTAAACCATGTCCAATCATCACGTGAGATGGAGTAGTTTCATTGGTGAACATCACTATGTTGATCATATCTACTATATGATTCATGCTCGACCTTTCGGTCTCCGTGTTCCGAGGCCATATCTGTATATGCTTGGCTCATCAAGTATAACCTGAGTATTCCGCATGTGCAACTGTTTTGCACCCGTTGTATTTGAACGTAGAGCCTATCACACCCGATCATCACGTGGTGTCTCAGCACGAAGAACTTTCGCAACGGTGCATACTCAGGGAGAACACTTCTTGATAATTAGTGAGAGATCATCTTATAATGCTACCATCAATCAAAGCAAGATAAGATGCATAAAATATAAACATCACATGCAATCAATATAAGTGATATGATATGGCCATCATCATCTTGTGCTTGTGATCTCCATCGAAGCACCGTCGTGATCACCATCGTCACCGGCGCGACACCTTGATCTCCATCGTAGCGTCGTTGTCGTCACGCCAATCTTATGCTTCCACGACTATCGCTACCGCTTAGTGATAAAGTAAAGCATTACAGCGCGATTGCATTGCATACAATAAAGCGACAACCATATGGCTCCTGCCAGTTGCCGATAACTCGGTTACAAAACATGATCATCTCATACAATAAAATTTAGCATCATGTCTTGACCATATCACATCACAACATGCCCTGCAAAAACAAGTTAGACGTCCTCTACTTTGTTGT
Source organism: Triticum urartu (assembly GCF_003073215.2). Taxonomy (NCBI): domain Eukaryota; kingdom Viridiplantae; phylum Streptophyta; class Magnoliopsida; order Poales; family Poaceae; genus Triticum; species Triticum urartu. The sequence goes on along the minus strand of NC_053027.1, from coordinate 25,090,706 downwards.
TGCAAGTTTTACGTGGCTGCTACGGGCTTAAGCAAGAACCAATCTTACCTACACATCAAAACCACAACGATAGTTTGTCAAGTTGGTGCTGTTTTAACCTTCGCAAGGACCGGGCGTAGCCACACTCGGTTCAACTAAAGTTGGAGAAACTATCACCCGCAAGCCATATGTGCAAAGCACGTCGGGAGAACCGGTCTCGCGTAAGCGTACGCGTAATGTCGGTCCGGGCCGCTTCGTCCAACAATACCACCGAACCAAAGTATGACATGCTGGTAAGCAGTATGACTTATATCGCCCACAACTCATTTGTGTTCTACTCGTGCATATAACATCAACATATAAAACCTAGGCTCGGATTCCACTGTTGGGGAACGTAGTAATTTCAAAAAATTTCCTACGCACACGCAAGATCATGGTGATGCATAGCAATGAGAGGGGAGAGTGTGATCTACGTACCCTTGTAGATCGACAACGGAAGCGTTTGGTTGATGTAGTCGTACGTCTTCACGGCCCGACCGATCAAGCACCGAAACTACGGCACCACCGAGTTCTAGCACACGTTCAGCTCGATGACGATCCCCGGGCTCCGATCTAGCAAAGCGTCAGGGAGGAGTTCCGTCAGCACGACGGCGTGGTGACGATCTTGATGTTCTACTGTCACAGGGCTTCGCCTAAGCACCGCTACAATATGACCGAGGTGGAATATGGTGGAGGGGGGCACCGCACACGGCTAAGGAACGATCATGAAGATCAACTTGTGTGTCTAGGGGTGCCCCCCTGCCCCCGTATATAAAGGAGCAAGGGGAGGAGGCCGGCCGACCCCTATAGGCGCCCCAGGAGTCCTCCTCCTAGTAGGAGTCAAGTGGGGAGGGAGAGGGAAAGGGGGGCGCCGCCCCCCTCTCCTAGTCCAATTCGGACCAGGGGGGAGGAGGCGCGCGGCCCACCTCTGGCAGCCCCTCTCTCTCTCCACTAAGGCCCATATGGCCCATTACTTCTCCCGGGGGGGTTCCGGTAACCCTCCGACTCTCCGGTTTTCTCCGAAATCACCCGGAACACTTCCGGTGTCTGAATATAGCCATCCAATATATCAATATTTATGTCTCGACCATTTTGAGACTCCTCGTCATGTCCGTGATCACATCCGGGACTCCGAACTAACTTCGGTACATCAAAACTCATAAACTCATAATATAACTGTCATCGAAACCTTAAGCGTGCGAACCCTACGGGTTCGAGAACATTGTAGACATGACCGAGACACGTCTCCGGTCAATAACCAATAGCGGAACCTGGATGCTCATATTGGCTCCTACATATTCTACGAAGATCTTTATCGGTCAGATCGCATAACAACATACGTTGTTCCCTTTGTCATCGGTATGTTACTTGCCCGAGATTCGATCGTTGATATCTCAATACATAGTTCAATCTCGTTAGCGGCAAGTCTCTTTACTCGTTCCGTAATACATCATCTCACAACTAACTCATTAGTTGCAATGCTTGCGAGGCTTATGTGATGTGCATTACCAAGAGGGCCCAGAGATACCTCTCCGACAATCGGAGTGACAAATCCTAATCTCGAAATACGCCAACCCAACATGTTCCTTTGGAGACACCTATAGAGCACCTTTATAATCACCCATTTACGTTGTGACGTTTGGTAGTACACAAAGTGTTCCTCCGGCAAACGGGAGTTGCATAATCTCATAGTCATAGGAACATATATAAGTCATGAAGAAAGCAATAGCAACATACTAAACGATCGGGTGCTAAGCTAATGGAATGGGTCATGTCAATCAGATCATTCACCTAATGATGTGATCCCGTTAATCAAATAACAACTCTTTGTTCATGGTTAGGAAACATAACCATCTTTGATTAACGAGCTAGTCAAGTAGAGGCATACTAGTGACACTCTGTTTGTCTATGTATTCACACATGTATTATGTTTCCGGTTAATAAAATTCTAGCATAAATAATAAACATTTTTCATGATATAAGGAAATAAATAATAACTTTATTATTGCCTCTAGGGCATATTTCCTCCAAAACTTGCATCGACATAACTCTTTACGTTGAACTCTTTATCACCTCCATAACCGAGAAACATTTCCTTATTCCTCTAAGGATAATTTTGACCGCTATCTGGTGATCTACTCCTAGATCACCTTTGTACCCTCTTGCCAGACATGTGGCAAGGCACACATCAGGTGCGGTACTTCAGCATGGCATACCGTATAGAGCCTATGACAAAAGCATAGGGGACCACCTTCGTCCTTCCTCTTTCTTCTGCCGTGGTCATGCTTTGAGTTTTTCTCAACTTCACACCTTACAACTCAGGTAAGAACCCCTTATTTGACTGATCTATTTTGAACTCCTTCAAAAACATGTCAAGGTGTGTGTTCTTTGAAAGTATCATCAGGCGTTTTGATCTATCTCTATAGGTCTTGATGCCCAATATGTAAGCAGCTTTATCCAGGTCTTCCTTTGAAAAACACTCTTCAAACAACCGTTTATGCTTTCCAGAAATTCTACATTATTTCGGATCAACAATATGTCATCCACATATACTTATCAGAAATGTTGTAGTGCTCCCACTCACTTTCTTGTAAATACACGTTTTTAGCAAACATTGTATAAACCTAAAAGCTTTGATCACTCCATCAAAACATATATTCCGATTCTGAGATGCTTGCTCTAGTCCATAGAAGGATTGCTGGAGCCAGCATACCTTTTAGCATCCTTAGAATCGACAAAACCTTGTATCACATACAACTTTTCTTACGAAAACTGGTAAGAAAACTTGTTTTGACATCCATCTGTAAGATTTCATAATCGAAAAATACAGCTAATGCTAACATGATTCTGACGGACTTAAGCATCGCTACGGGTGAGAAATTCTCATCGTAGTCAACTCCTTGAACTTGTGAAAAGACTCTTTCCCACAAGTCGAGCTTCATAGATGGTAACATTACCGCCCATGTCCGTCTTCTTCTTAAAGATCCATTTATCTCAATGGCTTACCGATCATCGGGCAAGTCCACCAAAGTCCATACTTTGTTCTGATATATGGATCCTATCTCGGATTTCATGGCTTCTAACCATTTGTCGGAATACTGGCCCACCATCGCTTCTCCATAGCTCTTAGGTTCATTGTTGTCTAACAACATGATATCTAAGACAGGATTACCGTACCACTTAGGAGTAGTACATATCCTCGTCGACCTACGAGGTTCGATAGCAACTTGATCTGAAGCTTCATGATCACTATCATTAACTTCCTATTCAATAGACGTAGGCGCCACAGAAAACATCTTTCTGTGTTGCATCAGTCTCTGGTTGAAGTAAAGGTTCGACAACCTCATCAAGTTCTATCTTCCTCCCACTCAATTCTTTCGAGAGAAACTCCTTCTCGAGAAAGGACCCGTTCTTAGCGACAAACAATTTGCCCTTGGATCTGAGATAGAAGGTATACCCTACTGTCACCTTTGGGTATCCTATGAAGATGTGTTTGTCCGCTTTGGGTTCGAGCTTCTCCGGCTGAAGCCTTAAGAATTGCAGCCCCAAACATTAAGAAACGACAACTTTGGTTTCTTGCCAAACCAATGTTCATACGACGTCGTCTCAACGGACTTAGATGGTGTCCTATCTAAAGTGAATGCAGCTGTCTCTAATGCATAACCTCAAAATGAAAACGGTAGATTGGTAAAAGACATTATAGATCGTACCATATCTCATAGGGTTCGATTACGACGTCCGGACTATGATAAGTTCAAGTTCTTCAATGCTACAAGAGTGCTGATTTCTACAGGAATCTCTCCGTTCAGATTATTACATGATAAATCAAGATTCAGCATATACACAATTTCTCCTGTATATAGTCTCTCTTGACCTTTCGTGAGTACCGTAAAATTCTCAGTGTAGTCAAATACTACATTTCCAATAAACGTGAATTTGAAAGTGAAGGCAGCGTGAAGATTATCAGAGTTGTCTCTTGTTTGTGTCATGCCTGTGCAATTAACAATAGACCTCGGTATGCTCCCTGATATATTGTTGTAGGCAAGGTCCAAGTATTGAAGATTAACAAGCTTTGCAAGCTTGACTGGAATGTGACCATAAAACCTATTGGATCTCAGTCGTAAGAATGACAAAGACAATAGCTTCTCCCCAATCCATGGTGGTAAAGTCCCAGAGAACTGATTATGGCAAAGATCTAGAAAGATAAGTTGTGTGCATTTCTGCAGAAGTGAAGGAAATTCACCAGAGAGGTTGTTATCTCTTAAGCTTAGATTAACAATGCTTAGGCCTGCCATGTTTGTGCTGGATTCATTTCCTAGGCAATTGGTAATTGACCCATTGAGATTATTTTTCGATAGATCTAAAAACTGCAATGCTCGCAACTTGCACAGAGAAGATGGAATGGCACCAGAGATCATGTTGTTATGAAGAAGTGTTCTAAGGCCCGTGGCTCCAAAGTCTAATGGGAGTGGTCCAACTAAATTGTTCCGACTGAGATCCAACGCAGTTAGGTTGATGGGAAGCTTAGGTATTGGACCACCAAAGCGGTTAGAACTGAAATCCATTTCTTTTCCTCTCATAAATTCCATTGTTGATGGGAGAACTCCCGTTATCTGATTATTTCGGATATTTAGATACAGTATTGAGGAAGCTGCTATCCAAAACCAATCCGGTACCATGTCATTTATGCTTGTGTTTGATAGATCAACACTCACTAGTTGCCTTTGCCATCTAAGCCACATTGGAAATTTGGGCCCTAGCTGGCAGGACCGAAGGTTAATCATATTGTTAGACTGAAAGGAGGAACCCAAGTTGGACCCACTGTGATGGCTATGGGGTTGTCTGACAATTTCAAATCCTCTAACATATGTAGACGTGATAAATGACCTTCATGTATGACCCCTTCCAGGTTGTTGTAGCTAAGGACCAACGATTTTAGGTTTGTGAGCTCTCCAAACCACACCGGCACATGACCAGTGAGTCTGTTACCACCGAGATCCAGCCAGCTCAGGTTGCTTAATGCTTCTACTGGTGTACTTGGCAGGCTTCCAGTCAGATTGCTGTCTGGTACAAACAAGCCTTGTAGTTTATTCTGTGAACAGCTGGGTAATCGATGGAATAACTCCCGTTGATATTGTTCATGAAAGAAACCAATCCCTCCAGAATACATAGGTTCTTTAAGTTCGATGGTATCATGCCCACAAGGTTGTTTGCTGATAAAATCAAGCTCCACAATCAAGGTCATATTACCTATCTCGTCCGGAAACGGTCCATAGAAACCATTGAACGAGATATCTAGATTCTTGAGGCCAGTTAAATCCCAAAACCAGTTGGGTGCGCTACGTTTATGAAGGTGGTTGCCTGAAATGTCTAGTGTTTCAAGAGATGACAAATTTGAGAACAGAAGAGAATCAGGGCTACTTCTAAGCTGGCAAAGGGGAAGGCGAAGAACTTTCAGAGTTGGAAGCATGTTCACCACGGGAAGCCAGTGAGCAATTGTACTGAGGTTCACTTCAGTCATATCTAGGTGCTCAAGGGAAGTTAACCGTGATATCAGTGGAGTATGTTCCATGATGGAAAGAATAATCATAACTCTCATAATATACGGTTCTAAGATTTAAGTATCTTAAGTTGGAGAGATTACCGAGCTGCAGCGGTACCCTTCCAGTGAACTGTGACCATGATAGGTCGAGATATCTCAACTTATGGAGAGAACCCATGAACTCCGGTATTTGTATCTTGTCGAAGCTGTTGCAACTGAGATCGAGATACCGTAGATGCTGTAAACCAAGCAATGAGGAACTTATATTGTCTGCTAGCACCTGCGTCCTATCGCCGTTTTTGCAATAAGTGCCTTGCAGATCCAGCCTGACAACATGTCCGTTTCTGCTGTGGCAATACACGCCCTTCCATCGGCAGCAGTCGTCACCCTTCCATGATGAAAGGAGGTTGGCAGGGTCTGATAGACCTGCCCTGAAGGAAAGAAGGGCTGACCTCTCACTAGCAACACAGCTGGGGATCACATCATTTGGATGCACCGCATGCGTGTCCTCTGTGGTGCTCTTGGCTTGAGTGAACAAGAGCAAGGCTATGGCTATTTGGATGCAGGAGAACTGAAGTGTGTCCATTGGAGATTTTACCATGGACATTTTTTTTTTTGAAATGTTCACCGGGGGGGAAAGGCTCCCCACCTGAATATATATTTCAAAACCTGCCAGGTGTTACAGAGTTAGGATTACCATGGACATATATGGTCTTGTTCTTGTTTCCCCAGGTTGGGTGTCTGTTCTACTTGGTCCATTAGTATGCAAAATGATATAGTATATGTAATCCAACAGTTGGTGTCCTGACTGTTGAATTTTCTGCAATGTTTAACTGCTTACAGTGAGATTGTGGGCCACAATTTTTCTGGTTGATTGTCATTCATATGCTGGTAGCGAGACCAGCGTTACGTGTGAACTTCAACACCATAGATTTGCATGAGGGTCGCTGGTGGCCATTATATTATGTCCACTTCACGATGTTTTCTCTGTTATATGCTCTGAGATTTGAGATAGCAGACCAGCAAGGACTTTCGGGCTATGAATTTAATGAATGAAAGGCCCTGGAGAGTGGAGCTGAGCGCAGTTTTTCACAACTACTACTTGGCTTGAGGGTCCAGGTACTACTATCCAAGGACAATGAATTTGTTGGGAATGAAAATAGAATATATATATATATATGTATGTATAGTGTTTTACTGTGGTTACTAAAAGTATTAATCATAAATGCAAGTCTAAGAATTCTTAGAAAAGTTGGGAATTCCGTTGCTAAAGAGATCCCACCATCCCATCTAGGGCCCAAATTAAAGATTGATCTGAAAGAAGTCCCAATATTCCAATATTCGGGACGGTGACGAGGACGGAGACGCCGTCCAGCGGATCGGATTGGCTGGAAGAACTCCCCGCGACGCGCCTCCTTCCTGCTCCCCCGCGGCTGCCTCTGGACGACGGACCAGGCTTGGCCTGGCGCAGGTCGCCAGAACAGGTGAGTTTTTGGCTTGGTAGAACAGAGAGAGAGAGAGAGGGAGGAGAAGAGAAGCTGCGTCAGCGGGGATGAAGATCTGTAATCCATGGTTAGCTCACAAAGACCAACAGAACACCATGATATACTATTTCCCCCTTTTCCAGTTAGCGCCATTAACGAGCTGAAATGCTGGAGAGGAAAAGGTGGAGACTGCACGAAGCCGGTAGACTGATGGTGCACGTACACATATGCCTTTCTTCGAGGGAACACAAGGAGGATTGAACTTCAGAAAGAAATTTGGTAACTGCATAACCAGAGAAGATGTAAGTTCGGCCAAGCAGACACGAAAACTAGAAAAGTTCGCTCGGGTTCGAACCGGGAGAGGCCAGCAGTGTACGTACTTGATAACTTCTCTGTTCTAGAGCAGATTTCCTGAACCCCCTTGCTTCTTCAGAAGCAGATGCATAGTAAGATAGCAGCAGCACAATATTGGATCGCACCTCCAAGCGTGGACCCCAACTCGCACAATATGCACAAGTTTCTAGGACTGAATTGAAGGAACTATTTCTGGGACTGAATTAAAGAAATTAACAAATCGATTATCTACAAGATACAAGCATTATCTGAACTCACATTTTGCATATACATATGCAATAACAGGTGCTAGATGTTTGGTCAACCCAAATTAACTGAAACCATACAAGTATCACAAAATAGACACTTAGATCTTCAGACTACCTGGACAAAATTTAGTCCCAAAACCCAACAAACACTTGGGTGGCAAATATGCTGCTTTATACTACTATAAAGCAGAGGCAGACAACTGACACGATCATTACCACAGGGAGGATACAGTTCGACAATTCGACAATGGTCAGGCTCAATCAAATAATCCAAGAGAGCTGAACCTTTGAAGTGGTAATCTAGCGAGCAGTCTATGTCATCTGTAAATCCGATACGGGGACATGAGTATAAAAACCATCCAACGGTTACATGCAGGACAAAACAGAGACCACCTCCTACATGGAGACCTCAGCTAGAGCAAGGACTTCGATTTTCTCTCCATTGCTCTTGCAGAATCGAACATCTTCCAGGCCAGAACAAAATCAGAATCAGCCTCATCACCGGCCATGTTATCATCATCCTTGCCATCACCGGTTTCATCCTCCTTATCTTTGCCATTTGAGTTTTGCCCGAGGAATTAATATTTACCATGGGGTAAAAGCACATTGAAAAGAACCATAAATTATTATAAAAAAGAAAAGCACCAACAACAAAACGCATCATATATACTCAGTCGATGGTATGCACCTATAATTCATACATGTGCATGACTAGTTCCAATACAATGTATACCCAGAATACATACATTTGCGTGACTTGTTCCAGTACAATACACTGGAATATCAATTGATACATTCATGATAAATCTCCAGATTATATCAAAATACATGTCTAGAGCAAATCAAGAACCACCAGTGCTGGTTCTAGTACAATACGAAAAACAGCATAACAATCTCAGTCGACGGAATGCACCTTGAATACATATCCTGACTAGTTCTAGTACGATACCTGAACATCGATATTGATACATTCATTATAAATCTCAAAAGCATTTATTGAATTACATGAGCACAAACCAAGAACCAGTGATGGTCATCTCATCTCAGCTTCTACCCATTGATTTTACCTCTCAAGGAACTCCAGGTAACAGCCACTTGCACATAAACCCAATCATACAGTCTGTCACAGAGCGAGTACCACCAAACTCTCCATCTCCTCTTGAACAAGAAGGTACAGAAGACCACCCAGAGACCCATCACATATCCAGAGCCCATGGCCAGGAAAAATGAAACCAAGTCGTCGCTTGCATCTCCGTGGTTTTCTCCAGGAATTGGCTCGGGCTGTGACGAACAATTTACAGAGAGAGGAGGACCGCAGAGGCCGGGGTTGCCAATATAAATAGATGCTGGGTCTTCGAGTGTTTGCAGTTGATATCCAGTTGGTATCTTTCCTCTCAGATTGTTGTAAGAAAGGTTCAGGCGACTCAATGACGTGAGGGCCGATAAGCTTGATGGGATTTCACCAGAAAAACTGTTGCGTGATAGGTCGAGTGACTCCACTTGGATTAAGGCACCGACATTCTCAGGGATTTTTCCATTGAAGTTGTTCCATGATAAGTTCAGGTTCTTCAATTCTATAAGAGTGACTATTTCTTCAGGAACCTCTCCGGTAAGACTATTACAAGATAAATCAAGATTCACCATATATATGATTTCTCCTGTATATAATCGCTCTTGACCTTTCGTGAGTACAGTCAAATTCGCACTGTAGTCAATTAGTTCATTGTCATCATATAAAACCCAAGAAGTGAATGCATCCTGAAGATCATCAGTATTATCTCTTGTTTGTGTCATGCCTGTCCAGTTAACAATAGATCTCGGTATGGTCCCTGATATATTGTTGTAGGCAAGGTCCAAGTATTGAAGATTAACAAGCTTCGTAAACTCAAATGGAATGTCACCATAAAACATATTGGATCCTAGTCTTAAGAATGACAAAGATGATAGCTTCTCCCCCATCCATGCTGGTAAAGTCCCAGAGAACTGATTATGTCCGAGATCAAGAACGATGAGTCTCGGGCATTTCTGGAGAAGCGAAGGAAAACCACCCGAGAGGTTGTTGTCTCTTAGGCTTAGATTAGTGATACTCAGACCTGTCATGTTTGTGCCGGTCTCATTGACTAGGCAATCAGTAATTGACCCATTGAGATTATTTCTTGATAGATCTAACAACCGCAATGATTCCAACTTGCACAAAGAAGATGGAATGGCACCAGAGATAATGTTATCATATAGAACAAGTGTTCTAAGCCTTGGCGCTCCAAAGTCTAATGGTAGTGGCCCAACTAAATTGTTCCGACTGAGATCCAGATAGGTTATATTGATGGGAAGCTTAGGTATTGAACCACCAAGCTGGTTAGAACTGAAATCCATTACTTCTGCTCTCATAAATTCCATTGTTGACAGGAGGATTCCTGTAATCTGATTATTTCTGATATTGAGATACACTACTGAGGAAGCTGCTCTCCAAAACCAATCAGGTACCATGTCACTAATGCTTGTGTTTGATACATCAAGACTCACTACATGTGTTTGCCATCGAAGCCACATCGGAAATTTAGGCCCTAGCTGGCAGGACCTAAGGTGAATTATTCTTAGACTGGGAAGAGGAATCCAAGTTGGACTCAGTGTGATGGCTATGGTGTTGTCTGACAAAAACAGTTCCTCTAACATATCTAGATGTGATAAATGGCCTTCATTAATGATCCCATGAAGTTTGTTGAAGGCAAGGATCAGTGTTGTTAGCTTTGTGAGCTCTCCTATCCACTGTGGCACATCACCAGTAAGTTTGTTATCAGCGAGATTCAGCCAGCTCAGGTTTCTCAAGGGCTCTACTAGTGTAGTTGGCATGCTTCCAGTCAGATTGCTGTTTTGCAGAGACAACTTCTGCAATTTATTCCGTGAACAACTGGGTAATCGATGGAATAATTCTGTTATACTCCCATTGATATTGTTCGCGGAAGAAGATAATATTTCCAAATTACATAGGTTCTTCATATTGGAAGGTATCATCCCCACAATGTTATTACCTGATAAATCAAGTTCTACCATGGAGGTCATATTACCTATCTCATCTGGAACTGGGCCATAGAAACCACTGGACGAGATATCTAAATTCTTGAGGCTAGTTAAATTCCAAAACCAGTTGGGCGTGCTATCTGGAATTGCAGAAATGATTTGGTTTTTAACAGAACATCGTGTATTCACTTTTTGCAGGTTATTTTCTGAGCCACGACAGTGATCCGTTCGTGGTCGCTACTCACTCTGATGGAGGCCAGGGAGCATTTGGTTACTGGATCTATCCGCTGGGAGATGGTAGCTCGGGATATCTTCAACCGGTTTGGATGACGGTTATGTAATAGGATAGGCAATTAGTTTACCCATCTCTCTTCAGCCAGCCGGTTGTGGCGTCTTCTATTGGTTAGTTTGTGTTTCTTGCCCATTTTGGCTCTGTGTGAGCTTTCTTTTCAGTTTTTCCAGTTGGAGACTTTGAAACCTTGTTGGAACCTTTATATTTGGTTATTAAGATGGCCGTATGCATCACTCTGATGCAGAGGCCGGGGAGACCCCCTTTTCGAAAAAAAAGTTGGGCGTGCTATGCTTATGGAAGTCATTGTATGAAGGGTTAATTATCCTTTTGCCCTCAGTGGTGTCCATGTGCTCAGTTTTGCCCTCAGATGCGAATTGTGCTCAGTTTTGCCCCTAGTCCGTGCGCACCGACTCGTTCCGTGAACTCTGTCGTCTCCGTCAGGTCAACCTTTTGACTCGGCCCTTACAGGTGGGACCAGGCGACAGAAACGGCCAATTTTATTCAGACCGTTGCACGCGTGGCTTGTGGGACCCAGCAGAGAGCCGTTGAGCAGAGAGCCGTTGGCGGGTGTGCTATATAAGCGGGCGACAGCGGCGGTGACCACGGCGACAGAGAGCACGGCAGTGACCACGGCGAGAGAGAGAGAGAGAGCACGGCGGCGGGAAGCTAGCTGTGGAGGGCTCCGAGCTCCATGTCTTCCTCAAGCTCTCGCGCCACCTCGCGGATGCAGAGCCGGGCGCGTGTGGACATTCCTGTCTTCGTCTGTCCGCGGTGCCGGGCGGGCGTTGATCGGAGGGTTTCTCAGACACCGAGGAACCAGAATCGTCCGTTCTACGTGTGCAGCGAGAATGGGGTAAGAATCAGGGCAATTGCACCATTTTCGTGGTCGGGATCTTTGAGCAATGGGTTGATCTGTTTGGTGTTCATGCAGGTGACATGCTTCTTTCTTTGGGTCGATGCTCTGGCCAAGACTCTGATGAATGGACTGCAAGAAGAGTATAAAGAATGGTTGCGCATGCTGCCACGAACGGCAGTGGCCGCACCACGAGCTCCGAAAGAAGGGATGGAGGGCGAAGCACGCACTGACAGAGAGCTAGCTGTTGAGCTTAGGATGTTGAAGAAGAAGGTTAGGAAGCTTGAAGATCAAGCACTACCAATACCCATTTGCAAATACTTTTGGGCATTTGTAGGTATGGTAATCGCACTGGTTGTAATGTTGAAAATATATGGAAAGGCATGAATTATGGAGGAATTTGTAATCTTGAAATTGTTTGAAAATCCACCTAGTTTAAATGTTGGTTAAAGTTGTTTAAAGGTTGTTTAAATGTTGAAACAAAAAGAGAAGAAGTGGCCAACATTTAAATATGTTGGAAAAAAGAGAAGAAATTAGGAATTCAGAAACTTTTGATCAATGAAATGCAGCTCTCTGCTCTGCCTTTCTGTCCAAAAAAAAGGTTGCTCTTGGGCCAAATTCAGAGCGTAGAGCCAAGTGCAGGCTAGACTAATGGGCCAACTGCATCCAATTAGGCCCATTCGGGGGTTCTCTTGCGTATTTTTCTGTTTTCTATTCTGATTTAATTTAGGCAGTAAATCATAATGCTGGAACTTTTTGTGGAAGCTAATTGAATTATTCCGGAGCCAAACAATTAAGGTTAGAAATTTTTTGGAGCTGTTAATTAATCCAATTCAAATACACCGTGATTTAAATCAAAAACCAAAATGTCATGGAAAATGTGCCTCAGCTCTGGTAGAGGTTTACGCCAGGTGCCAAAATAAATGAACAATTTTTAAGGGCATTACATTGAGAAAAACATAATTTGTCTAAAAAATGAAGGGTGGAAAATGCACAAAAAATTGGTGCAGCTGGGGACTCGAACCCAGGACCACGTGGGTTTGTGGTGTTTAGGGCTGCGCTGGTAACCGCTAGGACAGATGGCAAGACTTTGACATGGATAGGGAAGGAAGGTATACATAGTGAGATTTTGAATTTTTTTTAAAAAAAATAGTGAGACCGTGAATGTTTGGACACGCGTGAGAGTGTTTTTCCATTGTTTTGCACTTAAATTTTGGAGGGTTGGAAGGTTGAAAATGTATGTTGCACTACCACATGATTTTGGTCAGAGTGGCACTTGGTCTAGGGATAGAGTGGCACTTGGTTTAGGATTTAAAGGGAATAAATTTGCATGTTAGCTCATGACTTTTTGTTTGAATGAAACAGAAGGCTTCTCACCCCCTCCGATTTTCATCAATGAAAACCACAAGTTCTCGAACTTCATGACTTGTTTAGGGAAGAAATGATATGTTTGGGCACGGACATTTTTTAACACACATAATAAACCCTAATAACTTAGATAAGATGGAACACACCGTACCATTGCAATAACTTAGATAAGTTCACAGTTCACAGACACATGACGAAACATGACACGACACAACACGACATAGAAAAGCAACAAAATAAAAAACGAAACATGACGAGCCTGACTCCGGGCTTGAACATCTTCATCTTGACCTTCTTCTTCCACCTTGGCCGCGCGCGCGCCTTGAACACCGTCTTCATATTCACACCTCCTCCTCCTCGTCGTAGGGAAGAGAGTGCATCTGGCCTGGAGCGGGGAAGATGCGTTCGTAGTTGGTGTAGATGTTGTAGACGGTGAAGAAGATGGCCTCGCAGCCGCACCAAAAGACTTGGCCGAGGAGCTCGCGCGCGTCAAACGGGTTGGTGAAGGTGACCGTGAGCAGTAGGAGGATGCCGCCGCGGTCACGAACCTCGTTGAGGGTGAACATCCTCGGCGAGCCCCGTGGGAGGTGGGCATAGCCGGCTCTGAGGAAGGCGCGAGTGAGTTTGACGGAACCCCTCCACCTTGAAATAGCCCACACACGGAGCTCCCTCTCCACGAGCACGCCCGGTGGGTAGCGCAGCTCCGGCACGACAGGCGGACGGTTGAAGGTCGGCCCGTTGAACTGCATTTTCACTTGGTCTCGATTGGGGAGGGCTCGGTCGCTTGGGTGTTTGAAGTTGGAGAGGATCGGATCTGGCTTGTGGGTGGGAGAGGAAGAGAGGCACCCCATTTATAGGCCTGTGCGTGGGAGAGGAAGAGAGAAAGGATGAGAACAGTGCGTGTGTGAATTCGGACGCGTGTGTGTATCCGTTACGTTTTGCACACTTAAATTTTTTGCACAAAACGATGCATGGGACGCGTGCGTGCATCTGAATCACTGCATAGCTCTTTGACCGGGTGGTGCATGTGAATCGCTGCCCTGAACCACTGCACTGAACCACCTAGCTCGCCTCGCTAGCCTAGCTCACCTAGCGCGCCTCGCTCGCCTCGCTCGCATGCATGCACGTCGCCGCCTCCCGTGCATGCAAACCCACGTCGCCGCCTCCATGCATGCAAGGCCTGGAAAGGCTGAGATGGGCTATTTACTGCGGTCTCAGGCCCAGAGCACGAGACGGCCCAACGGTCCATCCAGCGCGCCCGGTATTTGTTAAAAAAACAATGGGTCTCCCAGCCAATCAGATTGCATCTCGCGGATCGCCCCCCTCCTCCCCGCAGATTCCTTCTAGAAGGGTTAGATCGACGGCCCTTGATCGCCGCTAGGGTTAGATGAACGGTCCTTGTTCAGCGCTAGGGTTAGCGGGGTTTGGAGCAGTCAAAGCTATGTTTGACCAGATTTCAAATGAGCATAATAAATTAAATAAAAATCAGAAAAATAAAAAACCTGCGCACATAGTCTTCTTATGTCATATACTAACGATTTAAGTTGATAAACAAGCTTTACATACATTTAAATGATAAGTTCATGTGTATTGTATGATATCTCGAGTATCTCAAACTCTCTTGTATGAAGTGAAGAGAAGTGTTTTGGGGAAATGAACATGAAAATTTCAAAAAACTAACCACAGCTTCATTTTGGAGTGACTAAGAAGGATCCAGGCTTAGTTTTTCATTTTGATGTTTTACACTTGTTTAAATCTTGGTCAAAGTTAAGTTTGACCAGAATTCAAATGAGCAAAACAAATTTAAAAAAAATAAAAAAATGGAAAAACCAGTGCACATAGTCTGTACATATAGAATATATGTGTAGGAAAGTTATTTGGCTGATTTAGACAAGGTCAAATTTTTTTTTGCTTAGAAATGAGGCTGTTTACCCTACCTTTGGACCCCTCTTTTTAGCACATTTTTCATGAAAATTTCAAAAAGCTCACCACAACTTCATTTTGGATTGACTAAGAAGTATCCAGACTGATTTTTTCATTTTGATGTTTTAGACTTGTTTAAATCTTGGTCAAAGTTAGGTTTGACCAGAATTTAAATGAGCAAAACAAAATTCAAAAAAATCAAAAAAGGAAAAACCATGTGCTCATTCAAACATCATGTCAAACATACTTCTAACATAGGTCCAACATCATCCAACAGAAATACAACATGTCAAGTGATAAATGTTTCATAATACAACATCATCCCTTATTCATAATGTTTCATAATTATTCATAGATAGCGTTGGGGTTTCTGTCTGTTCCTTGAGCTTCTTGCCATCACTTTGCTCCTCGTGCACCTTGTTCTCATTGTTTCTTCTCTTCTTCTCTTGGTTGTCGGTATGTTGCGCGTCTTCTTCAAACCTATCATAGAGCTGTGCAAAACATAAACGGTAATGAGATCATGTCAAGTGATAGATGTACAGTAGTATTTGACCCTTGCAAGATTTACATACCTAGCAGAACTCACAACAACAGAAGGTTGGTCACCATTTGGAGCCTCACTTGGATCACCATGATCACCATTTAGAGCCTCACTTGGATCACCATTTGGAGCCTCACTTGAATCATTATTTGGAGGATATTTTGGATCATCGTCAAAATCATGCGGTTGTTGACCATCATCATTTGGAACCTTGTCAAAATCCTCATCTGATGCAACCGGCTGTTGACCATCATTTTCATCATCTATTGAGGCAACCGACTGCTGACCAACATTTTCATCGAAGCCTTCATCGAAACTCTCTCCGAACGCTGGATCTACTGTGTTATCACAATACTTAGCAAAATGACCAGACCCACCACACCTTGTGCACTTACGCTTCCTCGCTCCAAGTCCAGCTCCTTCGCTGCGAGGTCTGATTCGACTATTCCTTGGTCTACCTGCTGTTCTCTTCAGAATTGGAGTGCAAAGCTTGAATCCAGGGTCCACCATGTCCCATTGTTGTTTTCCCTCCATAGCAGGCAAGGCATAAGCATATGTGGCTTTGAACCTTGCAACAGAGTAGTAATCATGCACATACTGTTGTATGTTCCCTGCTGGACCTGGGAGAGAAGTGATGAAAAACAAGGCATGAATGCATGGCAACCCAGTTATCTGCCATTGCCTACAACTGCAAGTTCTAGCTTCTAAATCCACTGGATATCTCCATTCCCTCTTCTCTTTATCCAAATATGATATCTCTGTTGTGGTACCCGAGCAAAGAGTCATGTTCATTTCCAAGCCTGTTGTCTTCTGCTTCAGTTCATTCATCACGGCAGGGATGATAATGTGGCCCATGAATTTTGCCTCGGCTATTCCTGCACGATAATGAAATTTCTGCATGTATTCTATCCTTATCCTGTCAAGCAAATCCACCACATAATGACCCTTTAGTTTCCGGATCGTTGAGTTGAAAGACTCTGCTAGATTATTGTGCACATAGTCAACTTTGCTCACTTCACTGAATTGGCTTCTGGCCCATAACTTGGAGTGGTGTGTTTCCAAGTATTCTTTCACTTTGGGATTCATGTATAACTGCCTCAAGTGGTAGTTGTGCTTCTTCACACTGCATGTCAAAGATGCTGGCCATAAATTGTCGGTATACACCTTTCCTTTGAATTTCTTCATGAAATTTGCAGCAAGGTGACGCATGCATTCCCTATGCTCTACTCCAGGGAACAAATTATCCACGACCACTTCTAAACCTTTGCAGGCATCTGTATGAATGACCAACCCATTGGGATGTGCAATAGCCCGGCGGAGATTATGCAAAAACCAAGTCCAGCTCTCCTCAGACTCTGTCTCTAGCACACCATAGGCAACTGGAAATACAAAACTATGTGCATCAACTGCACAAGCTGCTACTAACTGTCCTTTAAACCTCCCTGTGAGAAAAGTGGCATCAATAGCCAAATAAGGCCTGCAGCCTGCCAAAAAACCCCGGCGACAAGCCTCAAAGCAGACAAAAACCCTCCTAAAGCATTCCTTGGTCTTTGTCACTCCCCTGAATGTGTACTCCACGGTGTGGTGATCAATATCTACAATACTACCTGGGCTTGTCCTCTCCACTTCACCTTTGAATGAATACAACAATTGAAAACTTTCCTGCCAGTTACCATAAATAGAATCCATAGCATGTTGTTTACCATTGAACAACCTCATGTATGGTAAATCTATCTTGAACTTATCTTTGATGTTCTTCTGCAATTCCTTTGGACCCACTTGCTGGTTTTCTTTCACCCACTTCTTTACTTCTTCTGCCACCCATCTTGACTTGGCTCTACTGATTGTATCCTTCCTAAGGGTTGATTCCTGGCATGTGTGCTTAAAAGGGTTCACTTTGACCTGAACATTAGTGCTATTCCGCATTTTAGATGCAAGCAGCCTCCATGGACAACCTTTAGTCGGACAGTGCACTCTGTAACGTACTTGATCACTCTTGTCAACTTTGAAAGTACGTTCTACCTTGATGCAGTATGTCACAAGTGCATTTCTACACTCATTCATGGATGCAAAAACTGTACCTTCTTCCATATGAGGGTTCAAAGGGTCCCATTCAACAGCTGCAAGGTCTTCGTCCTCACCCATCGCGTCATCATCCACACGGACTGCATTGTGAGCCTCATCTTGATTTTCAGTCCGAGGTGCCCGTCGTAAATTCCGAATAACATCAGAATATAGCTTCTCTTCATCAACCCCAGAATTGTAGCCATCAGGCTCCACTTCAAGGGGGACCCTACTGCTGTTGCCCACACTTGTCGAGCCACCACGTCGTCGTGCACCAACTGAACTGTTCTGGCTAGAGATGCCATTACGACGACTTGGTTCTCCCCGAGATGTTGCACCCGCCATCCTAGGTCCAAATGCCTGCTCAAGCACATCAACTTGCAGCCTCACATGAAAATTATCTTTCTCTTTATGCCTAACAAACATGGTAGCTAGCTCTTCATCATTACTAACTGTCACCCAATTCTTTTCCCCATCATAGTATTTGTATACCACTTCATCAAGCAAACCCCAAGGATATTGGCTACAAATTACCTCCCCAAATTGTCTGAAACTCCAATTACTAGCCATTGGCAACCGATAATCAAAACCTCCTTGGTATTTCTTCTTATCCTTTGCATCGAACATGTACCGGTCCCTTCTAATGTGCACCATGAAAGCAAACCGCAACTCCATCCTAACCGGCGAAAAACAGAGACGCAATCAGCACACTAATTGGGCAAACCTACTCGAATCGAGTGTTCAAATGCACAACTAAGCTCAATCTAAACAAGAGGCGATACTTACCCCTCGGGAACCCAGTCGTGGACGCGGCGGATCTCCGGCCCGATGCCTGCCTCGCCAAATACTCCGGGGTCGCCGCTGCTCACCATTTCGCCCTAGGGTTCTTCCTCCTAGTTTAAATAGCTCCAGCAGCCCCCCACCTTTGAGCGCTCCGGCCGGGCGCACGGAAGGAGGCCGCGCCGCGGATCGAGCAGGTGGCGGGCGCCCCACCCGTGGTGTCGCAGGAAGGTGGTGGGCGTCGCAGGTAGCCGTGGAGCATAGGCGCAGGGAGGTAGCGGCAGAGCAGGCCATGCAGCTGGTGGCGGGGAAGGTGCTGGCCGCGGCGCAGGTGGCGGCGGCGGCGCAGGACAGCCGACCGGGCGGATGGGTTGCCAATGATTTGGGGATTTAGTTGCACGGGCCTACATGTCAGCTCCGGACCCACGTCCACGCGGTCCCACGTGTAAGCTCCGGACCCACAACCACTAACGCCGGCGGACGGAATGGACTCAAATATGGCCGTTTGGCCTCGTCATAGTTGCTGTGCTCGGACTAGGGGCAAAACTGAGGACAATTCGCATCTGAGGGCAAAACTGAGCACATGGACACCTCTGAGGGTAAAAGGATAATTAACCCTTGTATGAAAGGTCGAGTGTTTCAAGAGATGTCAGGTTTGAGAGCTCAAGAGAATCAGGGTTATTTCTAAGCTGACAAAAGGAAAGACGAAGAAATTTCAGAGTTACAAGCATGTTATCGCCGGAAGCCACTGAACAATTGCACTGAGGTCCACAGAGGTCATAGCCAGGTGCTCAAGGGAAGTTAACCGTGACAACCACGTGATATCTGTGGAGTATGTGCCCATTGAGAGGAACCCAAGATTTGAGTATTGTAAGTTGGAGAGATTACCCAGCTGCGGTGGTATCCTTCCAATCAACCCTGACCATTTTTTTTCGAAAAGCGGGGACTCCTCGGCCTCTGCATCAGAGCAATGCATATGGCCACAATTATAAATAAATAAAGTAGTTCAACAAGGTCTTGCAATCTGCTGCAAAAAAGTAGGCTGGCTCACAAAGAGCTAGAAAAACAAAAAAGGCCCAAAAGGCACAACCGGCTGGCATAAGATAGATAGATAGGTAAACTAATTGCCTATCCTATTACATGACCGCCATCCAAACCGGTTGAAGATATCCCGCGCTACCATCGTCTCCCACCGGACAGATTCAGTAACTAAACGCTCCCTGGCCTCCGTCGGAGTGAGTAAGGACCACATACGGATTAGCGCAGTAGTCCAGAATAAAACCTGCAAAAAATGAATAGTTGTTGTTCTGTTAAAAGCCAAATCATTTCTGCAGTTCCAAATTGCCCATAACAACGCACATGCTCCTACTCGAATTTGTCTAGCTGTTTCGGCCTCTATACCAACAAGCCACGTTCCAAATAACGACCTGACCGAATTTGGAGGAGTAATGTTAAAGGCAATTTGCACCGAGCGCCACAACACTGTCGCCAACGGGCAATCAAAGAAAAGATGCTGGATAGTTTCATCCCGACCACAGAAACTACACCTAGTAGAACCTGTCCAGTTGCGCTTAATCAAATTATCTTTTGTTAGAACGACTTGTTTATGTACAAACCACATAAACACTTTGATTTTCAGAGGAACCTTAACTTTCCAAACATGTTTTGAACTAGGAATAACACTAGAGTTGATGACATCAATGTACATCGACTTGACTGTGAATTCCCCAGATCTAGTAAGCTTCCAACACAACTGATCGGGCTGATGAGTAAGCTGAACCTCCATCAGTCTACTCACCAGATGAATCCAAGCCTCCCACCGGTCCCCAGCAAGCACCCTCCTAAAGTGAATATTAAGGGGAGCGGATTGCAAACTCGTTGCAACCAGAGCATCACGTCGCTGCACAATACGATATAGCGACGGATACTGAAGAGCCAGCGGCGTATCACCGAGCCAAGTATCCTCCCAGAATCGAGTGTTATTGCCATCACCGACAATAAACTTTGTTCTATTAAAGAAAGTAGCTTTGACCCTCATTAGCCCCTTCCAGAAAGGCGAATCAGTTGGTCTAACTGTCACCTGCGATAAGGTCTTAGAGTACAGATACTTGTTACGAAGAATCTGCGCCCAAGTTGCCTCAGTCTCGGCAGATAACTTATATAGCCACTTACTGAGAAGGCATCTATTCTTGACTTCAAGTTTCTCAACCCCAAGACCCCCTTGGTCTTTTGGTCGGCAGATGACATCCCATTTGGCTAAACGATACTTTCTCTTAAGTTCATCACTCTGCCAGAAGAAACGTGACCGATAGAAGTCCAGCCTTTTCCTAACTCCAACTGGTACTTCAAAAAAGGATAAAAGAAACACAGGCATACTCGTGAGCACCGAATTAATGAGAATCAATCGGCCTCCATACAACATGAGTTTGCCCTTCCAGCAGCTCAGTTTCTTCTCAAACCGATCCTCGATGCACTTCCATTCGCTGTTAGTCAACTTACGATGGTGAATGGGGATACCTAGATAAGTGAACGGTAGATCCCCCAATTCGCAACCAAACAGTTGCTTGTATGCATCTTGTTCCTCTTTGGCTCTACCAAAATAGAACAACTCGCTTTTATCGAAGTTAATCTTCAGACCGGTCATTTGCTCGAAAAGGCACAGTACCAGCTTCATATTTCTCGCCTTAGCCAAGTCGTGCTCCATAAAGATGATTGTATCATCGGCGTACTGTAGGATGGACACACCACCATCAACTAGATGAGGCACCAAGCCACCTACTTGTCCGGCCTCCTTTGCCCGACCTATCAAGATTGCCAACATATCAACGACAATGTTGAATAGAATAGGAGACATTGGATAACCTTGTCTGAGGCCCTTGTGTGTCTGGAAATAATGACCTATATCGTCATTCACTTTAATTCCAACACTCCCTTTTTGCGTGAAGGATTCTACTTGGCGTCGCCAAGCTTCATCAAAACCCTTCATGCGTAATGCCTGTTGAAGGAAAGGCCATTTGACTTTATCATACGCTTTCTCGAAATCCACCTTAAAAACCACTCCATCCAGTTTTTTCGTGTGAATCTCATGGAGTGTTTCATGCAGTACCACCACCCCTTCAAGAATGTTCCTGTCCGGCATGAAAGCAGTTTGAGTAGGCTGCACCACAGTATGCGCAATCTGTGTGAGCCTATTCGTCCCAACCTTGGTAAATTTTTTGAAACTAACATTAAGAAGACAGATTGGCCGCAATTGGTCAATCCGCACTGCCTCTGTCTTCTTGGGAAGAAGTGTTATCGTTCCAAAATTCAGCTGAAAAAGGTGAAGCTGGCCAGAGAATAGATCATTGAACAAAGGCAATAGATCTCCTTTAATAATGTGCCAACACTTCTTGTAGAACTCTGCCGGGAAACCATCCGGGCCAGGAGCCTTATTATTCTTCATCTGGGAAATCGTGTCATACACCTCTTTCTCAGAAAAAGGAGCAACTAAAATATCATTCTCAACAGCCGTCAGTTGAGGCACATCCTCAATCCTAGACTCATCCAACGACACATAGTTATCCTCTGGAGGCCCAAACAACTACTTGTAATACTCGGTAACATAAAGCTTTAAGTTTTCCTGACCAAGAATCGTTCCCTCATCTTGTTCAAGCTGAAAGATCCTCTTCTTTCTATACTTACCATTGGTGATCATGTGAAAAAATTGTGTGTTCGCATCCCACTGGCCGACCCTTCAGACCTTAGCCCGAAGCGCCGACTTTAATTCTTCCTCACGAAGGAGCTCTTTCAGCCTCATTTCCGAGTCGATCTTGGCATGAAGCTCCGAGGCTGGCAGGATCATGGTCTCGGCTTTTACATCAAGGGACTGAATAAGCGTAAGGAGATGTTCCTTCTCAATCTTATAGACCCCACTAAGATGCTTAGCCCACCCACGTAGGAAACTTCTCAAGTGCCTAATTTTATTCTGCTAGCGCTCAAGTGTAGTTCTACCTCCTGCATCCTTAGCCCATTCTCTGGCTACGAGATCTAAGAAACCTTCTCTCTCAAACCACGCAAGCTCGAAAGAGAAAACATTCTTATTTCCCACATGGGTGGCCTCCCCAGAGTCAAGGAATAACGGTGTTGTAAGTGCATCTAGTGCCCCTTAGTGATTTTGGTGTATTGAAGACTTATAGGTTAAGGGACTAATGCATTTGTGAGTGTACACAGGTCTATAAGTCTATGAGGAGTTTGATATTTACAGGAAAAGTTGACCCCTAAAAATAAATATCTTCGACTGAAGATTTTGATATTTCTGAAGACTTTCATGAAGACTTTGAAAGTGAAGAAATTGGTGTGTCCGTGAAGACTTGATATTCATGCGAGGAATATGAAGCTTGAAGACTTTTGTTTTCATAGTTTTGTTTTTCTCTTTCTTGAGTCATAGGATACACCGTACTGTTAAAGGGGGTCGAGGAAATACTAAGGAAAAATTTCCATGTGATGCTCAACTCAAAATCCTACACCTACCAATCCCTTCGAGTGAAGCCATTGGAAATCTCATACAGTTCAGTCAATTTCTTCAGTGACAGAGACGAAGTTCTTCTGGTCTATGAGGAATTTGTCCTGACTGAGGAGTTAGGAATTCGCCAGTGCGGATTGCCTACATAGT
Organism: Triticum urartu; assembly: GCF_003073215.2. Lineage (NCBI taxonomy): Eukaryota > Viridiplantae > Streptophyta > Magnoliopsida > Poales > Poaceae > Triticum > Triticum urartu. Next base: position 25,067,570 of record NC_053027.1, on the reverse strand, counting down.
GAGGAACATGATAGCCCTGAGGATTTTGCTACTCAAAATTCCGACCGTTGCTGTGCTATGTGCCAGCTGTCCCAAAATATCTATCCACCTAACTGTCATATCATTGAAGGGCATTTATGTCTTATCATGTCGGGCTGCTCCCTAGGCTATAAATAGCCGCCCCCTACAACCACTAGCTGGTTGGCTGCTCCGAGAGAAATTGACACTTGTCATTTGAGAGCAACCCATCCTCTGAGGACTTTGAGCGAAAATCATCAAGTGAGGAAAAACCAAAAACCCAAAACCCAAACACCTACAAAAACCAAGTGATTGAGCATCACTGAAGAGATTGATCCTGCGTGGATCCGACGCTTTTTTACCTTTGAAGACTGTGCTTCTTCCAGACGGTTAGGCGTCATGGTCTAGAGCATCCAAGAGGAATTGTGGATCGCTGAGTGACCAAGTTTGTGAAGGTTTGGAAGTCGCCTGAAGACTTACCACGAGTGATTGGACGAGGTATGTGTGACCTTAGTTCAAGGAGAATACGGTGAGGACTGGGTGTCCTGAGCTGCGTGTTCAGGACTGGGTGTCCGGGACTGTGTGTCCTCGAGTTTAAATACTCAGCCACTCCAACCAGACGTACAACTGAGACAACAGTTGGAACTGGTCTACCAAATCATTGTCTTCACCAAGCTTACTGGTTCAATTCCCTCAACTCTTTCATTTCCTCATAACTGTGTTGTGTGTTTGTTCATATCTGTGTTTGAAGACTTTGACTGAAGACTTCCTCAATTTCCTCAGTTCAATTTCTTCAGTCTGTTTGTCTTGATCCTGTGTTATCCTGTGATTACGCTTCCTGTAGTCTGTGCCTGTCTTCATTTCATCATGATGACTATGCTTGTATTCTGTTATGTTTACTTTTGAGTACTTATTCCGCTGCTAGTAGTTCTTCACTAAGGAATTTCCTCACCGGCAAATTCCTCAGTTAAGAATTTCATAAAAATCGCCTATTCACCCCCCTCTAGTCGATGTAACACACTTTCAATTGGTATCAGAGCAAGGTACTCCCTTGTTCTGTGTGATTTTGGTTTAACCACCTGGAGTTTTAGTTATGTCGACTGCAGGTATGATCAAGGTCTCTGCTGGGTGTCCTACCTTCGATGGGACGGACTACCCCTACTGGAAGAATAAGATGCAAATGCATCTTGAAGCAATTGATAATGATCTCTGGTATGTTGTGGAAAATGATGTTCCCTCAGTCACACCTTCTCTGAATGCTGCTGATGTGAAGAGATTCAAGCAACTCGACTCTCAAGCGAAGAATATCATATGTGGCCATCTGAGCAAAGGACAGTATGGCAGAGTGAGTGCTTTGGAGACAGCGAAGCTTATCTGGGACAGGTTGTCCAAAGTGAATGAAGGGGTCCCAACTCAGCGTGACTCTCGAGTTGATGTTCTTCACAATCTCTTCAACCACTTCAAAAGACTCGACAATGAAAATTTTCAACAAACCTTCGATCACCTCACTGACATCTCAAATGAGCTTCAAGCACTTGGTGCCACTGACATCACCGAGCATGAGGTGGTGAAGAAATTGTCGGGATCGCTTGATTCCTGATTTGACACTCTGGCATTGATGATACGAGAACGTGCTGATTACAAGTCACTTGATCCCGCTGATATTCTCGAGAGGCTAAATAATCATGAGTTCCAACTTGCTGAAAAGAGAGATCTCTATGGTTCAAGCTATGGCAGATCACGTGCACTAAAGGCCAAGGCAGTATCTGAGTCCGAAGATGAAGACTCTGATAGCAGCCTTGGTGATCCTGAAGAACTGAGCCATGATCTGGCTCTGCTCGTGAAGAAGTTCCAAAAGTTCTCAAGGCGTGGTCGCCTTGGAAGACCCTCAAGGAGCAATGATTCCTCATCAAGTGACTACAAGAGGAGGCTCTGCCACAAATGCAAGAAGCCTGGACATTACATTCAAGACTGTCCTCAATGGGAAAAGGAATCAAAGAAGAAGAAATATAAGGATTATAGTTCTGATGATGCGAAGAAAAAGAAGAAATCCTGAAAATCCTCATCATCAAAATCCTCAAAGCCTTCATATCACAAGAAGAGCAGCTCCAAGAAGGCCAAGGCATTCATTGGCAAGGAAATGGACTCTGAGGCTGAATCTGAAGAAAATGAGGAAGAGGAGTCATCTGAGGAGTCCGAATCCGGAGTGGCGAGCCTAGCTCTCGCTACTGCATTCGTCAGCAAGTCTATCTTCAACACTGAAGAAAATAACCTCACCAACAAAGCTGATGAAGGGGATGATGACTACGCTCCCACCTACTGCTTCATGGCAAAGGGTGCCAAGGTACTCAAATATACCTCATCTGAATCAAGTGAGAATGAATCTGATGAAAATCTTAAGCCTGGCTATTCTAAACTTGCTAAGATTGCTGTAAAACAACAAAGGGCTTTAGAAAAGGTTCAAAACATGCTAGACAAAAGTGATGATATGTTCGGTGAAGAAATGGATCGCACTAAAGCCCTGACTGAAAATCTTTAGAGATTTCAGACTAGGTTTGACAATCTTCAAAGTCATCATAACACTCTCTTATCCGAGCATGAGAAGCTTTCTTATGAATTTCTTCAAAGAAAGCAAGACCTTGAGAAGCTAAGAGTGAGTTATGAAGATCTTCAGAAGGAGCGTGATTCATTACTTGCTCAACAAATCAGCGCTTCTCAGGAAGAATTTGTTCCTCCATGCTTGAAGTGCATTGAATGTGAATCTGCTAATTCTTCACCTGAATGTTCAAATGCTGCTAATGTTTCAAATTATTCACATGCCTCTGCTATCACTAATTCCTCATCTGAGGACATTGCTAGTATCACTGACGATGCAGGGCTGAAGGAATTGTACACGACAGGCATGTACAAAAGCCTCAAAGGGCATCAGGCTCTTTGTGATGTGCTTAAAAAGCAGATACTCAACAGGAACCCTAGGAAAGAGGGTATCGCCTTTGAGAGGAAACTCAATGCTGATGGTACATATTGGAAGCCTTTGCAGTACCCCAAAACTACATGGGTTGCTGCAAAGGAACCTCCAGTTGATCCATCTAACTTATCTGGATTTGCATGTGAATCTCCTCATTCTGATGATGAGTCAATTGACTCCAACTATAAACTGTTCAAAAATCAGAATGGTGAAGTATTTGCTAGATATGTTGGCACTAACTGCAGGAACGGCTCCCCTATGAAGAAAATCTGGGTTCCCAAAAGATGTCTTGAAAATCTTCAGGTGAATGTCATCATGACGCCACCTGTGAAGAAAAGGAACCACAGATCAAATTCTTCATATGGACCAAATTCTTCATATGGATTCAAGTCCTCATACGGACCAAATTCCTCATATGGATCAAAGTCCTCATATGAACATCATCATGCTAACCCGTCTGTTTCACAGGGAAGATCTAAGGATTATGGATATGTGCATTATTCTTCAAATCATTATGTCCATAAGTCCTCGAAGAATTTCTCTGCATACTCTTATGCTTACTCTAACCCCGCTTATGTGAAACGAAATGGACTGGCTTCTATGCCATCCTTCTCATATGGAGCTCGCAGAATGATGAACTCTTTGCCACCCATTCAGATGTGGGTGGTGAAGAAAAAGAACTAATCTCTTCTGCAGGGTCAGGTCTCCATACGCACGTAATCGTCTGAAGAATTTGCTAGAGACCTAAGCATGCCTGATAGGACGCATGCTAATCATGAAGAAATGAACTTTCATTTCTCACGTCCTCATATTGCTTTATCAGTTCTTTTACTTGATGAAATTGATCTGATGAATTGATGTCATATTCTTCACTGATGAAGTATATGAGTTTGTAAGCTGCACTAATTCGTCTACAGGATGATCAATCCAAAGCCACTGAGTGGGTCCTATATAGTGGATGTACAAACCACATGACCAGTGACAAGAATCTATTGATGGATGCTCCATTATCTCCGTCGCATCTGAAGCATATCATCTTTGCTGACAAAGGCAAAAGTCGGGTATTGGGTCTAGGTAAGGTTGCGATTACAAAGGATCGACACATGGACAAAGTCATGATTGTTGAGTCCTTAGGATACAACCTTATGTCTGCCTCAATGCTTTGTGATCTTGATATGGTTGTTGTCTTTGGCAAGTACCGTTGTGTTGTGGTTATGGAAGCTGACAATTCCAAAGTATTTGAAGGCTTTAGGAGAGGAGACCTGTATATTGTTGATTTCTCTACAGGACCACAACCAGCCGTGTGCTTACTTGCAAAAGCTTCAGAAGGCTAGCTCTGGCATCGACGACTTGGTCATGCAGGCATGAGGAATTTGCACACGCTTGCGAAGAAGAAACATGTCATTGGCATCGAGAATGTCAAATTCCTCAAGGATCACCTATGCGGAGCCTGTGAAGCTGGGAAGATGACGAAGGCCAAGCATCCAGCAAAGACTATCATGACCACCACTCGCCCGTTTGAATTGCTTCACATGGATCTCTTTGGTCCTAATCATTATTCTGCTATTTCAAATGAAGCATCTCAATATGGCTTTGTTATTGTTGATGATTATTCTCGCTACACATGGGTACACCTTGTTACTTACAAACATGAAGTGTAGGAAGTCTTCAAACGATTTTCCTCGAGGGCTTCAACCAACTTTGGTGTGAAGATCAAGCACATCAGAAGTGACAATGGCACTGAGTTCAAGAATTCTGGTCTCGATGACTATCTTGATGAACTTGGTATTACTCATGAGTTATCTGCTCCTTACACTCCTCAGCAGAATGGCGTCGTGGAGCGCAAGAACAGGACTCTTGCTGAGATGGCTCGCACTATGCTTGATGAATACAAAACGCCTCGTCGTTTCTGGACTGAGGCAATTGATACTGCATGCCACATCATCAATAGAGTATATCTTCACAAATTCTTCAAAAAGACTACCTATGAACTCCTCACTGATAAGAAACCCAATGTAAGTTATTTCAAAGTCTTCGGTGCTAAATGTTGGATTAGAGATCCTCATCACAACTCAAAATTTGCATCGAAAGCACATGAAGGTTTTATGCTTGGTTACGGAAAGGACTCGCACACTTATAGAGTCTTCAACAACGTTCTTCACAAAGTTGTTGAAACTGTAGATGTGCGGTTCGATGAAACTAATGGCTCGCAAAGAGAGCACCGACCTACTGTGATAGATGAACCAGCACCTGAGGAAACTATCAAGTTCAAGGCTACTGAGGATGTCATTCCTACTAAAGAATTTGTTGAAGAATTCATTCCAGAACATGAAGAACATTGGGCTAATGCACCTGAAGAAAATGCTGAAGAAAACGCTGATCAAATTCTTCAATGACAACCAGCTCATCCTCGCATTGCAAAAGAAGTGCATGTTGAAAAGATCATCAATGACATCAAAGCGTCAGGTCCTCTCACACGCTCAAAAGCTTCACATTTGTCTAACTTTTGTGGGCACTATGCTTTTGTCTCTATTACAGAGCCCACTATGGTAGATGAAGCATTTCTGGAGCCTGAGTGGATTCAGGCCATGCAAGAAGAATTACATCAGTTCGAGCTGAACAATGTCTGGGAACTGGTCAAACGTCCAGATCCTCGCAAGCACAATATCATCGGCACAAAGTGGATCTACCGCAACAAGCAACATGAAAATGGCCTTGTGGTGAGGAATAAGGCACGGCTTGTAGCTCAAGGCTACACACAGGTTGAAGGAATTGGTTTCGATGAAACTTTTGCACCTGTTGCTAGACTTGAGGCTATTCGCATATTACTTGCTTATGCTAACCATCATGATATCACTTTATATCAACTGGATGTGAAAAGTGCATTCCTCAATGGTAAGCTTGAGGAAGAAGTATATGTTGCTCAACCCCCAGGTTTTGAAGATCCAAAGAATCCTGACAAAGTCTTCAGACTCAACAAGGCCCTCTATGGCCTCAAGCAGGCCCCACGGGCTTGGTATGATACCTTGAAGGAACTCTTCATGAAGAAAGGCTTCAAACCCGGTTCACTTGACCCTACTCTTTTCACTAAATCTTATGATGGTGAATTGTTTGTGTGCCAAATATATGTTGATGATATTATCTTTGGCTGTACTGACCAATGTTATAGTGATGAATTTGCCTATATGATGAGTGAAGAATATCAAATGTCTAGGATGGGAGAGTTGAAATTCTTCTTAGGTCTTCAAATTCGTCAACAACGCAATGGCATATTCATATCTCAGGAGAAATACCTCAAGGATGTACTAAGGAAATTCAGCATGCAAGATTGCAAAGGCATCAAAATTCCTATGCCCACAAATGGCCATCTGTGCACTGATGAAAATGGTATTGACTTCGATCATAAGGTATACCGCTCCATGATAGGTTCCTTATTGTACTTCTGTGCATCTAGGCCAGATATAATGCTTAGTGTTTGCATGTGTGCCCGATTTCAAGCTACACCGAAGGAATCACACCATAAGGCTGTGAAGCATATTCTTCGATATCTAGCTCACACACCAACACTTGGATTATGGTACCCCAAGGGCTCGGCTTTTGATCTCATTGGATATTCTGACTCTGACTATGCTGGTGATCGTGTGGACCGCAAGTCAACATCTGGTACATGTCATTTCCTCGGACGATCTTTGGTTTGTTGGTCCTCGAAGAAACAGAACTGCGTATCACTATCTACTCCTGAAGTTGAGTACATTGCCGCTAGTTCTTGCTGTGCCCAATTGCTATGGATGAAGCAAACTCTCAAGGACTACGGCGTCAACATGAAGAATGTGCCTCTCTTCTGTGACAATGAGAGTGCCATCAAGATTGCTCACAAGCCAGTTCAGCACTCGAAGACAAAGCACATTCAGATACGTCATCATTTTCTTAGTGATCATGTGCTGAAGGGCGACATTTCTATTGAGCATGTGAAGACTGAAGAACAGCTAGCCGATATCTTCACAAAGCCCTTGGATGAGAAGAGATTTAGCAAATTGCGGTGTGAGCTAAATATCCTAGAATCTTCAAATGTTCTTTGAAAAGGACACTCATTGAGGGAGTCCTGGATTAGGGGGTGTCCGGATAGCCGGACTATACCTTCGGCCGGACTACTGGACTATGAAGATACAAGATTGAAGACTTCGTCCCGTGTCCGGAAGGGACTTTCCTTGGCGTGGAAGGCAAGCTTGGCGATATGGATATGTAGATCTCCTACCATTGTAACCGACTCTGTGTAACCCTAGCCCTCTCCGGTGTCTATATAAACCAGAGGGTTTTAGTCCATAGGACGAACAACAATCATACCATAGGCTAGCTTCTAGGGTTTAGCCTCTCTGATCTCGTGGTAGATCTACTCTTGTACTACCCATATCATCAATATCAATCAAGCAGGACGTAGGGTTTTACCTCCATCAAGAGGGCCCGAACCTGGGTAAAAACATCGTGTCCCTTGTCTCCTATTACCATCCGCCTAGACGCACAGTTCGGGACCCCCTACCCGAGATCCGCCGGTTTTGACACCGACATTGGTGCTTTCATTGAGAGTTCCTCTGTGTCGTCACTTTTAGGCCCGATGGCTCCTCTGATCAGCAACGACGATGCGATCCAGGGTGAGACTTTTCTCCCCGGAAAGATCTTCGTATTTGGTGGCTTTGCACTGCGGGCCAATTCGCTTGGCCATCTGGAGCAGATCGAAAGCTACGCCCCTGGCCATTAGGTCAGATTTGGAAGTTTAAACTACACAGCTGACCTCCGCGGAGACTCGATCTTCGACGGATTCGAGCCACAGCCGAGCGCGCCGCACTGTCACGATGGGCATGATCTAGCTCTGCCGCCGAACAGTGCCCTGAAGGCCGCACCCGCATTAGCTCCGACCCTTAATTCGGAGCCAACTGCGCCAATCGAGGATGGGTGGTTGGACACCGCCTCGGGGGGTGCAATCTCTACGGCGATCGAGCCGAACACCAGCCCTATTCTATGCAAAGCCCGTGACTCCAAGGAGCCGGACTCCTCTCCAGACTCCGAGCCCTCCGCGCCCCTACCGATCGAACCCGATTGGGCGCCGATCATGGAGTTCACCGCCGCGGACATCTTTCAGCACTCGCCCTTCGGCGATATTCTGAATTCACTAAAGTCTCTCTCTTTATCAGGAGAGCCCTGGCCGGACTATGGTCAGCAAGGCTGGGATGCGGATGATGAAGAAATTCAAAGCCCACCCACCACCCACTTCGTACCCACTGTCGATAATTTAAACGACGTGCTCAACTTCGACTCCGAAGACATCGACGGTATGGACGACGATGTAGGAGATGAACATGAACCAACGCCTATAAGGCACTGGACAACCACCTCATCTCATGATGTATACATGGTGGACACACCCAAAGGAAGCGACGACGAGGAACACAGGGATGCAACGAGGGATCGTTCACTCGAAAAGCAATCAAAGCGGCGACGTAAGCACCGCTCCAAGCCCCGCCTCGACAGAGACAGCAGCCATACAGACCCAGCCATAGAGCAGGACGAGCCGGCGGACGGCGAACATGCCTTCGAGCAACTGTTCGAACAGGGCAACTTGGATAAACAAACCGAACACCCCGTCCCCGGCGAAAACATCAGTCTGGACGACCTTACGCCGGATAGGCTCATGGAGCAGAAAAACCTCCATAAAAGGCTCGTCGCCACTGTGCGTAGCCTGAAAAAGCAGAAGCGGAAGCTCAAAACTGCGGAAGATGCACTCAGAATCAGATGGAGCAAAGTACTCAACACCGCAGACAAATATGGCGGCAGTCGCCGCACAAAAAGCTATCCAAAGTGAAAGCTACTGCCTGAATTTGACAAGGAGGCCTTAGAGCCCCCGCAGTCAAAAAATAGGAAAGCCACCCGGTCGGATAGACGACCGCATGGCCAGCATGGAGCGGCAAGCGGCGCCGCACACAAGCCGGCACGCGATCCACCAAAGGATCCGCATCAAAAAGATGGCCCAGCCAGATCCGTCTACGGGCCAAGAAAGCAAGCTCTAGTAAGCAATGCAACACAACAAATATCAGAACATCACGGCACACCCAAATACAGGGGTGCCGCACACCCTCTATGTTTCACCGATGAGGTGCTGGACCATGAATTTCTAGCGGGATTCAAGCCCGTAAACATAGAGGCGTATGACGGAACAACAGACCCTGGGGTCTGGATTGAGGATTATATCCTCCACATACACATGGCCAGAGGAGATGACCTCCACGCCATAAAATAATTACCCCTCAAGCTTAAAGGGCCAGCCCGGCATTGGCTCAAAGGCCTTCCCGAAAACACCATTGGATGTTGGGAAGAGCTTGAGGATGCTTTCCGGGCAAATTTTCAAGGGACCTATGTCCACCCTCCGGATGTAGACGATCTCAGTCACATAACTCAATAGCCCGGAGAGTCAGCCCGGAAATTCTGGAACAGATTTCTTACTAAAAAGAATCAGATAGTCGAATGTCCGGACGCTGAAGCCCTAGCAGCTTTTAAGCATAACGTTCGAGACGAATGGCTCGCCAGACACCTCGGCCAAGAAAAGCCAAGAACAATGGCCGCATTAACAAGCCTCATGACCCGCTTTTGCGCAGGAGAGGACAGCTGGTTGGCAAGATGTAGCACCAGCGACCCAAGTACATCCGAAGTTAGGGATGGAAACGGAAAACCCCGACGCAGCAAGGACCAGCGCCGGAATAAGAGAAATAGCCCAAAGAGCACGGCGGTTAATGCCGGATTCAAAAGCTCGCGGTAGAATCAGGGAAAGCCGCCCCTCAAGGATAACAGGGACGAGCTATCCAACTTAAACAAAATCTTGGACAAGATATGTCAAATACACAGTACTCCCGGGAAGCCTGTGAACCATACCCACAGAGATTGTTGGGTTTTCAAGCAATCTGGCAAACTCAACGCCGAACACAAGGGGCTCGACACACCAAGTGAGGACGACGACGAACCCCACAAGCAGAGCACCAGGAAACAAAAGGATTTCCCACAAGAAGTCAAAACAGTAAACTTACTTCACGTGACGAATAGAATGGCGCCAACAGAGATACGCGCCATATGGCCTATCCCAAAGGAGTCTCGCCAATGGTTGTTAAAACCGATCACCTTCGACCATCAGGATTACTCTAGAAGTATCCGGAACGCAGTATGGACTGCCTTGGTATTAGATCCAATAATCGGTGGACTCCACTTTACAAATGTCCTGATGGACGGCGGCAGTGGTCTAAACCTGTTATACCAGGACACAATCCGCAAGATGGGGATAGACCCAACAAAAATTCGCCATAGCAAAACCTCCTTTCAAGGGGTAACGCTAGGCCCGAATGCCCGTTGTATGGGTTCTCTCCGGCTTAATAGCCATATACCCCTATACTAGGGGCTCCGCGCATATAAAACAAGAGACAATAAAGCTCAGTTTTACCCATTCCGATTTATACTTTGTTTATTTAGTATAACTCATGTTCGACATGATCTTTCTTTAACTAAGTTCCTCTCTTTTATAGACGAACACCGTGCTACGCCCTTCCAGGATACGGCACAACAGAGACACAGGCGCAGACGTGCAGCAGGGACCCGTTCCAAGGATTCTTTTCAGATTAAGACCCTGCATAAACCTTTTTTACTGTCTTTTGTTGATACACATCCCCTGGTTTCTTGGTATAACCAAGGAGGAGGCTGGCGTTTTGGCATGTGGCCACGTCAGAATTTTGCGCGTACCTGGACACTAGGGGCTTATTACTAAGGGCGTTATCTCGCCCGCCCTCATAAAGACCGAATACCTTAGGGAGTGTTCGGCGTCGCGAGTTTGGCCTTATATGCATCAGCTTCGAATCATGTCTTTGGTCAAATGTTGGGTTTGACTGGCTCCTGTGTTTTGCTACCTTACGTTCCGCTCTATCGGCTAAGGCGGCACCAGGAGAACTACTGCGATTGTGCCCCGGTTCGGCTAGGCAAGCACCTCAGTAGAGAAAGCCGAAAACTGACTGTCATGATATAGCGTGAGACTGGTCAACCACTCGATGACTTACCGGAATCTTTAGGATTCCTCCACATTAACGAAGGGCCGCTTCCCGGCCAGGCACATACGCGCCCCGAGTTCGGGCGAGCGCATGCGCCACCAGGGGCTATATAAGTAGCCTCACTGTCAAACTCCTATGGCTAAGTGAAAGTGATAAAGCATCATAGTCCGATTGCCTAGTTCGCTGCGCTATCACCTCCTTTGTAGGACCAAGACATTGGATCAAGTGTGAAAATGCGCCTTCTGCGAACACCCCCGCATTATGTGTGTGGGGGCTGAAGCCGATGACTGCCATCTTTCAGATTATATATACATATATGTTAAACAGCCGCACAGGAGGTATTATAATACTTGCAGGCACAAGTATAAAAAGCTTCTACAATTTATCAAAATATTGTTTTACAATCATATATGGTATTCGAATATAGTATCCTTCGAGCACTGCGTCTCTATTAAACGAGAGCCTTGCAGAACTTCCTGAAAATAGTGCTCGGCAGGTACTCGGCTTCCATCCGAGTCTGGGGATGCAACAGCGGTGGCCTCCATTTCCGCCCAGTATGTCTTGACACGGGCAAGAGCCATCCGCGCACCCTCTATGCACGCTGACCTCTTCATCGCATCGATATGCGGCGTCGCACCAAGGAATTGCTGCACCAAGTTGAAATAACTTTTTGGCTCTGGCCTCTCTGGCCACAGATGACTCATGACATACTTCATGGCGAGTCCGGACAACCTATTTAGCTCGGCCCATTTGGCCAAACGATCGGCTAATGATAGCGGATGCTCCGGATTGTGGAACTGCGACCAAAAGAGCTTTTCCACTTCGCGATCTTCTTGATCTTGGAAGTGTTCGGCCGCGTCTGCGGCACTCGCTGCCAAATCCAGATAGGTGTCTGCCGTACTCCACATCCGGTCTAACGGAGCATGTTTAGGATCACAGAACATCCTCCGTAGCATAAAGGGCTTTCTAGCCGCGATCTCTCCGGCCTGACGCAGCTCCTCCTTCATAGCTCTCATCACAGAGCGAGCATCCTTGGCATCGGCAACGGCCTTCTCGAGGTCCGTCTGTTCCGCCCAATCTTCTTTTTCAAGAAGCTTGCAACGGTCAGCAGCGTTCTTCAGCTTCACGGCCATCTCGACCATTTCCTTCTTGCTTCAGCAGTGAGCAGCCTGTTCGGCTTTCAGCTCTTCAATTGCCTTTAAGGCAGCCGCATCACTTTTCCTGGCTTGCTCCTTGGCTCAGGCAAGTTCCGCCTGAAGATTCTCCATGGCAGCAGCACCATCTGCATCAAGTGCACACATTGTAAGATACTGGCATAAAGCTCCTCTTACTAGGTGCCGCCAGAGGAATTACATACCTTATGCCTCGTCAAGCCACTTGTTGACAAGCGTGATGTCAGCATCTGCCACGTCTAGTTGCCGCTTTAGCTCGGCAAATTCATCAGTCTGGCTTACCACCGGACACTTCGCCACCTACGTATGAAGGCGACATATTAGACCTGGGAATATGATCCTCTGCGCGCTGTCACTTTTGACAATGCACAGAGTCTCAGGGGCTACTATCTACACAGTGCGCATCTTATTTATGTGCAACTGTCCAAAAAGGGTACATTATTTCGCGTACCTCAAAACCTGTCAATAAACTCCTGACGGCCTCGTGCAATCCGCTCTTCGCGGATGAAATCCTCTCAATCACCGTACCCATCAATGCATGGTGCTCCTCTGAGATAGATGCTCGCCCTAGCAGATCCTTCAGCTCCTCCGACCACGCACCAGACGGTGCCGGACTTGTCCGATGGCCCTTTTCGAAGGCCGGACGCGGAGGGCTTTGGGGGGCCATATGACTACCTTCCGGCCCTGCCGGATTCGAAGAAACCCTCCGCGACGATACCTCAAGATCGCCCGCCTCACAAGGCGGTACGGCAGGGGGAGGCGTTCCGCTCTCCATCATCTCCGGAAGAAGATCCCCCGAAGACGAGCTCTGCTGAGAAGGGCTAAGGTCCGAGCTACAAGGTAAATTTTCGATTACTCTTCTCAGATATAACGCAAGGATTTCTCTCATTTCTTAAAAAGAAAAACTCCTCTCTACTTACGGCTCGGTGGAGGGCTGATCCCCTTGAGGGCATAATTCGGCCGAAGTATCCCCCGGCGCAGGACCCTCTAATGAAGATTTCTTCCCCCGCTTTGAGGCCATGGTCTTCGGGTCGTCAGAGGCGGTCCTCTTCTTCCCCTGAGGAGAGGAATTTTCGATTCCTCCCTTCCGGACAACCTTCTTCGAGGAGGCTGTAGCTTCCTTGTCCCCTCCCTCGCTTTCCTCTGAAGGCACAACCTCCAACATCCTGACTAGCACGGGACCCGGCGTGGTCTCGGGGAGGGGGGCCGGACACCTGATTATCTTTGCTTTCGCTATCCACTCCTGTTTAAAGGACATCTCTTTTAAGGGCAATTTTATGATAAATATGCGGATTGCGAGTCCGGGCACAGGGCTACTTACTTGAGTATCCGGGCGGTTGCAGCTCAGACCCGCGTCCTCGGTCAAATCCGGACACACTACTTGTGGTCCAAAGAACAATTTGTACATCTCCACGGGCGTCATGCCAAGAAAATGTTGGGGAACTCGTGGTCCCTCCGGGTTGAGCTCCCACAGGCGAAGGGGGCGACGTTTGTAGGGAAGAACTCGGCAAATTAACATAACCTGCGTCACCACGACCAGACTGATTTCTCTTTCTAGGAGATCTCAGATGCGGCCCTGCAACAGGGGCACGTCCTTTGCCGACCCCAGTCCAGCCCCTTATTGACCCATGATGCCAGTCGTGGCGGGGGACCCGAGCGGAAAGCAGGCAGCGCCACCCACTTGGTGCTCCTGGGAGCTATGATATAAAACCACTCTTGTTGCCATAAGCTGGACTCCCCTTGAAAAGAGCCCTTGGGCCATGGAGCACCAGCATTCTTGCTTATAAAAGCACCTCCGCACTCCGCATGCCGTCCCTCGATCATCTTCGGCTCTACTTTGAAGGTCTTGAGCCATAGTCTGAAGTGAGGAGTAATACGGAGGAAGGCTTCACCCACGACGATGAATGAGGAAATATGGAGGATGGACTCCGGAGCTAAGTCGTGAAATTCCAGCCCATAATAAAACATGAGCCCCCTCACGAAGGGATCCGTTGGGAAGCCTAGCCCCCGAAGGAAGTGAGACATGAACACCACACTCTCACCAGGCTTGGGAGTGGGAATGACCTGCCCTTGAGCAGGCAGCCTATGCGAGATTTTTCCAGTCAAGAACCTGGCCTCTCTCAATTTCAGCACGTCCTCCTCCGTGACGGAGGAGGGCATCCATCGGCCTCGCAGGTCGGAACCGGACATTGTCATGTTGGGGAACGTTGCAGAAAACAAAAATTTTCCTACGGTTTCACCAAGATCCATCTATGAGTTCATCTAGCGACGAGTGATCGGATGCATCTACATACCTTGTAGATCGCGAGCGGAAGCGTTCAAAGAACGGGGATGAGGGAGTCGTACTCGACGTGATCCAAATCACCGGAGATCCTAGCGCCGAACAGACGGCACCTCCGCGTTCAACACACGTACGGTCAGCGTGACGTCTCCTCCTTCTTGATCCAGCAAGGGGGAAGGAGAGGTTGAGGATGGCTCCAGCAGCAGCACGACGGCGTGGTGGTGGTGGAGAAGCAGTACTCCGACAGGGCTTCGCCAAGCTCTACGGAGAGAGAGAGAGGTGTAGCAGGGGAGAGGGAGGCGCCAGGGGTTCCGGCTGCGGCTGCCCCTCCCTCCCCTCCCTTTATATAGGCACCCAGGGGGGAGGGCGCCGGCCCTGGAGATCCCATCTCCCAAGGGGCGGCGGCCAGGGGGGTGGAGTACCCCCCAAGGCAAGTGGGGCGCCCCCCACCCTAGGGTTTCAACCCTAGGCGCAAGGGGGTGGGCCAAGGGGGTGCACCAGCCCACTATGGGCTGGTTCCCCTTCCCACTTCAGCCCATGGGGCCCTCCGGGATGGGTGGCCCCACCCGGTGGACCCCCGGGACCCTTCCGGTGGTCCCGGTACAATACCGGTGACCCCCGAAATTCTCCCGATGGCCGAAACTACACTTCCTATATATAATTCTTCACCTCCGGACCATTCCGGAACTCCTCGTGACGTCCGGGATCTCATCTGGGACTCCGAACAACTTTCGGGTTACTGCATATTCATATCCCTACAACCCTAGCGTCACCGAACCTTAAGTGTGTAGACCCTACGGGTTCGGGAGACATGTAGACATGACCGAGATTGCTCTCCGGTCAATAACCAACAGCGGAATCTGGATACCCATATTGGCTCCCACATGCTCCTCGATGATCTCATCGGATGAACCACGATGTCAACGATTCAAGCAACCCCGTATACAATTCCCTTTGTCAATCGGTACGTTACTTGCCCGAGATTCGATCGTGGTATCCCAATACCTCGTTCAATATCGTTAGCGGGAAGTCACTTTACTCGTACCGTAATGCATGATCCCGTGACCAGACACTTGGTCACTTTGAGCTCATTGTGATGATGCATTACCGAGTGGGCCCAGAGATACCCCTCCGTCATACGGAGTGACAAATCCCAGTCTTGATCCGTGTCAACCCAACAGACACTTTCGGAGATACCCGTAGTATACCTTTATAGTCACCCAGTTACGTTGTGACGTTTGGTACACCCAAAGCACTCCTACGGTATCCGGGAGTTACACGATCTCATGGTCTAAGGAAAAGATACTTGACATTGGAAAAACTCTAGCAAACGAACTATACGATCTTGTGCTATGTTTAGGATTGGGTCTTGTCCATCACATCATTCTCCTAATGATGTGATCTCATTATCAATGACATCCAATGTCCATAGTCAGGAAACCATGACTATCTGTTGATCAACGAGCCAGTCAACTAGAGGCTTACTAGGGACATGTTGGTGTCTATTTATTCACACATGTATTACGATATCCGGATAACACAATTATAGCATGAATAAAAGACAATTATCATGAATAAGGAAATATAATAATAATGCTTTTATTATTGCCTCTAGGGCATATTTCCAACAGTCTCCCACTTGCACTAGAGTCAATAATCTAGTTACATTGTGATGAATCGAACACCCATGGAAATCTGGTGTTGATCATGTTTTGCTCTAAGGAGAGGTTTAGTCAACGGATCTGCTACATTCAGGTCCGTATGTACTTTACAAATATCTATGTCTCCATCTTGAACATTTTCACGAATGGAGTTGAAGCGACGCTTGATGTGCCTGGTCTTCTTGTGAAACCTAGGCTCCTTGGCAAGTGCAATAGCTCCATTGTTGTCACAGAAGAGTTTGATTGGCCCCGACGCATTGGGTATGACTCCTAGGTCGGTGATGAACTCCTTCACCCAAATTGCTTCATGTGCTGCCTCCGAGGCTGCCATGTACTCCGCTTCACATGTAGATCCCGCCACGACGCTCTGCTTGCAACTGCACCAGCTTACTGCCCCACCATTCAAAATATACACGTATCCGGTTTGTGACTTAGAGTCATCCAGATTTGTGTCGAAGCTAGCGTCGACGTAACCCTTTACGACGAGCTCTCCGTCACCTCCATAAACGAGAAACATTTCCTTAGTCCTTTTCAGGTACTTCAGGATATTCTTGACCGCTGTCCTGTGTTCCTTGCCGGGATTACTTTGGTACCTACCTACCAAACTTACGGCAAGGTTTACATCAGGTCTGGTACACAGCATGGCATACATAATAGAACCTATGGCTGAGGCATAGGGGATGACACTCATCTCTTCTATATCTTCTGCCGTGGTCGGACATTGAGCTGAGCTCAATTTCACACCTTGCAACACAGGCCAGAACCCCTTCTTAGACTGATCCATATTGAACTTCTTCAATATCTTATCAAGGTATGTGCTTTGTGCAAGACCTATGAGGCGTCTTGATCTATCTCTATAGATCTTGATGCCTAATATATATGCAGCTTCTCCAAGGTCCTTCATTGAAAAACTCTTATTCAAGTAGGCCTTAATGTTGTCCAAGAGTTCTATATCATTTCCCATCAAAAGTATGTCATCTACATACAATATGAGAAATGCTACAGAGCTCCCACTCACTTTCTTGTAAGCGCATGCTTCTCCATAAGTCTACGTAAACCCAAACGCTTTGATCATCTCATCAAAGCGAATGTTCCAACTCCGAGATGCTTGCACCAGCCCATAAATCGAGCGTTGGAGCTTGCACACCTTGTCAGCATTCTTAGGATCGACAAAACCTTCCGGTTGCATCATATACAATTCTTCCTTAAGGAAACCATTAAGGAATGCCGTTTTGACGTCCATTTGCCATATCTCATAATCATAGAATGCGGCAATTGCTAACATGATTCGGACGGACTTTAGCTTCGCTACCGGTGAGAAAGTCTCATCGTAGTCAACCCCTTGAACTTGTCGATAACCCTTAGCGACAAGCCAAGCTTTATAGATGGTCACATTACCATCCGCGTCTGTCTTCTTCTTAAAGATCCATTTATTTTCTATGGCTCACCGCTCAACGGGCAAGTCAGTCAAAGTCCATACTTCGTTTTCATACATGGATCCTATCTCGGATTTCATGGCTTCTAGCCATTTGTCAGAATCCGGGCCCGCCATCGTTTCTTCATAGTTCGAAGGTTCACCGTTGTCTAACAACATGATTTCCAAGACAGGGTTGCCGTACCACTCTCGTGCGGAACGTGTCCTTGTGGACCTACGAAGTTCAGTAGCAACTTGATCTGAAGTTTCATGATCATCATCATTAATTTCCTCTCTAGTCGGTGCAGGCACCTCAGGAACATTTTCTTGAGTTGCGCCATTTTCCGGTTCAAGAGGTAATACTTCATCAAGTTCTACTTTCCTCCCACTTACTTCTTTCGAGAGAAACTCTTTCTCTAGAAAGGATCCATTCTTGGCAACAAAGATCTTGCCTTCGGATCTGAGGTAGAAGGTATACCCAATAGTTTCT
>NC_053027.1:24988936-25048509 GCF_003073215.2 Triticum urartu | reverse complement strand
AGAGGCAACGCCACCGCTCACTGTTCATCCAACCCCCCCCGCAACGCTCACTGTTCATCCCAGAGGCAGCATCGATCGGCTTCAGTTAGCAGCAGTAGCGAAGGAATCGCTCAATCGGCTTCAGTTAACAGCCATCGATCGATCGCTCGGGTTCAGTAACGCGTAGCCTGCAGTGCAATCGCTCGCCTTCAGTTAGAGCCAACGCCTTGCTCGGGTTCAGTTAGAGACAACGCCTCGTACACACGCGCGTACGTGTTACGTGCTTCGCTTGGCCCCCGACCTCCCACAGTAACCGGGAACTCCCCGAAATTTTTCCTCGCCCTCGCTTCTACCATGGTTTTTTCTGTCATGGATGGCCCAAAGAATGTCATGCAGCTGCGTCTCCGGCCCGCCCAGGACGAAAAGCCTATTTTCTATCATAAATTTTTGTCGTAGAAGTAGGAGGCCACCACATCTATGATGATACCGGGTTTTGTCACAATTATCGTCATAGAAGTGTCATATGTATGACAGAATTTTTTTTCGTTCGGCCCAAAATGTCACGGATGTGTCTTTTTTTGTAGTAATCATCGCCATGATGTTGGAGTTCAATGCGCACGGCCTCGTCCCAAATTGGGCCGAGCCGTCGGAGGATCAAGTACAGGAGTTCTTTGACACCCTGGAGGAGAAGTATGTCCGCGACGAGCCGCGGCTCGTCTAGGACACCACTCAGGCGGAGCTGGACTACATCACCGCCATGGGGGCGGAGGCGGAGCTCGCCAAGGAGGCCGGCAGCGCCGACGGCGTGGAAGACAAAGCCGCGGCGGACGGAGAGGAGAGGGAGCTCGCCCAGTGGGCGGAGTCCACTAGGGAGGCCAGTAGCGCTGGCACCGGAGCCCCTCTCATTAAAGACGACGACGAGCCGTCCGAGGAGGAGGTTGAAGCTGCCGAGCTCCCAGCCGCGGGGAAAGGGCGAGTCCTGCGGCGGGCCAGCTCCGGCGAGCCGGTTCGACCCGGCAGGGCCGTGCAACCTTGATACGTCCATTTTGCATCATGCTTTTATATCGATATATATTGCATTAGGGGTTGTTATTGTTGGAAATATGCCCTAGAGGCAATAATAAAAGCATTATTATTATATTTCCTTGTTCATGATAATTGTCTTTATTCATGCTATAATTGTGTTATCCGGAAATCGTAATACATGTGTGAATAATAGACACCAACATGTCCCTAGTAAGCCTCTAGTTGACTAGCTCGTTGATCAACAGATAGTCATGGTTTCCTGACTATGGACATTGGATGTCATTGATAACGAGATCACATCATTAGGAGAATGATGTGATGGACAAGACCCAATCCTAAACATAGCACAAGATCGTATAGTTCGTTTGCTAGAGTTTTCCAATGTCAAGTATCTTTTCCTTAGACCATGAGATCGTGTAACTCCCGAATACCGTAGGAGTGCTTTGGGTGTACCAAACGTCACAACGTAACTGGGTGACTATAAAGGTATACTACGGGTATCTCCGAAAGTGTCTGTTGGGTTGACACGGATCAAGACTGGGATTTGTCACTCTGTATGACGGAGAGGTATCACTGGGCCCACTCGGTAATGCATCATCATAATGAGCTCAAAGTGACCAAGTGTCTGGTCACGGGATCATGCATTACGGTACGAGTAAAGTGACTTGCCGGTAACGAGATTGAACGAGGTATTGGGATACCGACGATCGGATCTCGGGCAAGTAACATACCGATTGACAAAGGGAATTGTATACGGGGTTGCTTTAATCCTCGACATCGTGGTTCATCCGATGAGATCATCGAGGAGCATGTGGGAGCCAACATAGGTATCCATATCCCGCTGTTGGTTATTGACCAGAGAGCGATCTCGGTCATGTCTACATGTCTCCCGAACCCGTAGGGTCTACACACTTAAGGTTCGGTGACGCTAGGGTTGTAGGGATATGTATATGCAGTAACCCGAATGTTGTTCGGAGTCCCGGATGAGATCCCGGACGTCACGAGGAGTTCCGGAATGGTCCGGAGGTAAAGAATTATATATAGGAAGTGCTATTTCGGCCATCGGGACAAGTTTCGGGGTCACCGGTATTGTACCGGGACCACCGGAAGGGTCCCGGGGGTCCACCGGGTGGGGCCACCTATCCCGGAGGGCCCCATGGGCTGAAGTGGGAAGGGATCCAGCCCAAAGTGGGTTGGGGCTCCACTTCCCCCTAGGGCCCATGCGCCTAGGGTGGGGAAACCCTAAAAGGAAGAGTCCTAGGAGGGGGAAGGCACCCCGAGGTGCCTTGGGGGGGAGGGAAACCCTCCCCTGGCCGCCGCACCTAGGAGAGATTAGATCTCCTAGGGCCGGCGCCCCCCCCTTGGCCCTCCTATATATAGTGGGGAGATGGAGGACTCCTGGCCTTGATCTTTGGTGCCTCCCTCTCCCTCTCCAACACATCCTCCTCCTCCATAGTGCTTGGCGAAGCCCTGCCGGAGTACTGCAGCTCCATCAACACCACGCCGTCGTGCTGCTGCTGGAGCCATCTCCCTCAACCTCTCCTTCCCCTTGCTGGATCAAGAAGAAGGAGACGTTACGCTGACCGTACGTGTGTTGAACGCGGAGGTGCCGTCCGTTCGGCGCTAGGATCTCCGGTGATTTGGATCACGTCGAGTACGCCTTCCTCATCCCCGTTCTTTGAACGCTTCCGCGCGTGATCTACAAAGGTATGTAGATGCAATCCAATCACTCGTTGCTAGATGAACTCATAGATGGATCTTGGTGAAACCATAGGAAATTTTTTTGTTTTCTGCAACGTTCCCCAACAGTGGCATCATGAGCTAGGTCTATGCGTAGTTCTCTTGCACGAGTAGAACACAATTTGTTGTGGGCGTTGATGTTGTCAACTTTCTTGCCGCTACTAGTATTATCTTGCTTCAATGGTATTGTGGGATGAAGCGGCCCGGACCAACCTTACACGTACGCTTACGTGAGACCGGTTCCACCGACTAACATGCACAAGTTGCATAAGGTGGCTGGCGGGTGTCTGTCTCTCCTACTTTAGTTGGAGCGGATTCGATGAAAAGGGTCCTTATGAAGGGTAAATAGAAGTTGACAAATCACGTTTTGGCTTTCACATAGGTAAGAAAACGTTCTTGCTAGAACCCTACTTCAGCCACGTAAAACTTGCAACAACAATTAGAGGACGTCTAACTTGTTTTTGCAGCAAGTGCTTTGTGATATGATATGGCCAAAGTTGTGATGAATGATGAATGATCTATATGTGATGTATGAGATGTTCATGCTATTGTAATAGGAATCACGACTTGCATGTCGATGAGTATGACAACCGGCAGGAGCCATAGGAGTTGTCTATATTTTTGTATGACCTGCGTGTCATTGAGAAACGCCATGTAAATTACTTTACTTTATTGCTAAACGCGTTAGCCATAGTATTAGAAGTAATAGTTGGCAAGCAAATTCATGGAGACACGATGATGGAGATCATGGTGTCATGCCGGTGACAAGATGATCATGGAGCCCCAAGATGGAGATCAAAGGAGCTATGTGATATTGGCCATATCATGTCACTTTTATTATTTGATTGCATGTGATGTTTATCATATTTATGCATCTTGTTTACTTAGAACGACGGTAGTAAATAAGATGATCCCTCATAATAATTTCAAGAAAGTGTTCCCCCTAACTGTGCACCGTTGCGACAGTTCGTTGTTTCGAAGCACCACGTGATGATCGGGTGTTAGATTCTAACGTTCACATACAACGGGTGTAAGAAAGATTTACACATGCAAACACTTAGGTTGACTTGACGAGCCTAGCATGTACAGACATGGCCTCGGAACACAGAAGACCGAAAGGTCGAGCATGAGTCGTATAGAAGATACGATCAACATGAAGATGTTCACCGATGTTGACTAGACCGTCTCACGTGATGATCGGACACGGCCTAGTTAACTTGGATCATGTTATACTTAGATTACAGGAGGGATGTTTATCTAAGTGGGAGTTCATTATAATTTGATTAGATGAACTTAATTATCATGAACTTAGTCTAAAATTTTACAATATGTCTTGTAGATCAAATGGCCAACGTAGTCCTCAACTTCAACGCGTTCCTAGAGAAAACCAAGCTGAAAGACGATGGCAGCAACTACACGGACTGGGTCCGGAACCTGAGGATCATCCTCATAGCTGCCAAGAAAGATTATGTCCTACAAGCACCGCTAGGTGACACACCTGTTCTCCCTGCAGAACAAGACGTTATGAACGCTTGGCAGGCACGTACCGATGACTACTCCCTCATTCAGTGCGGCATGCTTTACAGCTTAGAACCGGGGATCCAAAAGCGTTTTGAGAGACACGGAGCATATGTGATGTTCGAGGAGCTGAAAATGGTTTTCCAAGCTCATGCCCGGGTCGAGAGATATCAAGTCTCCGACAAATTCTTCAGCTGTAAGATGGAGGAAAATAGTTCTGTCAGTGAGCATATACTCACTATGTCTGGGTTGCATAACTGCTTGACTCAGCTGGGAGTTAATCTCCCGGATGACGCGGTCATTGAAAGAATCCTCCAGTCGCTTCCACCGAGCTACAAGAGCTTTGTGATGAACTTCAATATGCAGGGGATGGAAAAGACCATTCCTGAAGTATTTGCAATGCTGAAATCAGCAGAGGTAGAAGTCAAAAAGGAACATCAAGTGTTGATGGTGAATAAAACCACTAAGTTCAAGAAGGGCAAGGGTAAGAAAGCCTTCAAGAAGGACGGCAAGGGAGTTGCCGCGCCCGGCAAGCAAGCTGCCGGGAAGAAGCCAAAGAATGGACCCAAGCCCGAGACTGAGTGCTTTTATTGCAAGGAAAGTGGTCACTGGAAGCGGAACTGCCCCAAATACTTAGCGGACAAGAAGGACGGCAAAACGAAAGGTATATGTGATATACATGTAATTGATGTGTACCTTACCAGTACTCGTAGTAGCTCCTGGGTATTTGATACCGGTGCGGTTGCTCACATTTGTAACTCAAAATAGGAGCTGCGGAATAAGCGGAGACTGGCAAAGGACGAGGTGACGATGCGCGTCGGGAATGGTTCCAAGGTCAATGTGATCGCCGTCGGCACGCTGCCTCTTCATTTACCTTCGGGATTAGTTTTAAACCTTAATAATTGTTATTTAGTGCCAGCTTTGAGCATGAACATTGTATCGGGATCTCGTTTAATTCGAGATGGCTACTCATTTAAATCCGAGAATAATGGTTGTTCTATTTATATGAGAGATATGTTTTATGGTCATGCTCCAATGGTGAATGGTTTATTCTTAATGAATCTCGAGCGTAATGCTACACATGTTCATAGTGTGAGTACCAAAAGATGTAAGATTGGTAATGATAGTCCCACATACTTGTGGCACTGCCGCCTTGGTCACATAGGTGTCAAACGCATGAAGAAGCTCCATGCTGATGGACTTTTAGAGTCTCTTGATTACGAATCATTTGACACGTGCGAACCATGCCTCATGGGTAAAATGACCAAGACTCCGTTCTCAGGAACAATGGAGCGAGCAACCAACTTATTGGAAATCATACATACTGATGTGTGCGGTCCAATGAGTGTTGAGGCTCGCGGTGGCTATCGTTATGTTCTCACCCTCACTGATGACTTGAGTAGATATGGGTATATCTATTTAATGAAACACAAGTCTGAGACCTTTGAAAAGTTCAAGGAATTTCAGAGTGAGGTTGAGAATCAACGTGACAGGAAAATCAAGTTCCTGCGATCAGATCGTGGAGGAGAATACTTGAGTCATGAGTTTGGCACACACTTAAGAAAATGTGGAATAGTTTCACAACTCACGCCGCCTGGAACACCTCAGCGTAATGGTGTGTCCGAACGTCGTAATCGCACTCTATTAGATATGGTGCGATCTATGATGTCTCTTGCCGATTTACCGCTATCTTTTTGGGGATATGCTTTAGAGACTACCGCATTCACTTTAAATAGGGCTCCGTCGAAATCCGTTGAGATGACACCGTATGAATTATGGTTTGGGAAGAAACCTAAGCTGTCGTTTCTAAAAGTTTGGGGATGCGATGCTTATGTCAAGAAACTTCAACCTGAAAAGCTCGAACCCATGTCGGAAAAATGCGTCTTCATAGGATACCCTAAAGAAACTATTGGGTATACCTTCTACCTCAGATCCGAAGGCAAGATCTTTGTTGCCAAGAATGGATCCTTTCTAGAGAAAGAGATTCTCTCGAAAGAAGTAAGTGGGAGGAAAGTAGAACTTGATGAAGTATTACCTCTTGAACCAGAAAATGGTGCAACTCAAGAAAATGTTCCTGAGGTGCCTGCACCGACTAGAGAGGATGTTAATGATGATGATCAAGATACTTCTGATCAAGCCCACTGAAATTCAAAGGTCCACAAGGACACGTTCTGCACCAGAGTGGTACGTCAACCCTGTCTTGGAAATCATGTTGTTAGACAACGGTGAACCTTCGAACTATGAAGAAGCGATGGCGGGCCCGGATTCCGACAAATGGCTAGAAGCCATGAAATCCGAGATAGGATCCATGTATGAAAACAAAGTATGGACTTTGACTGACTTGCCCATTGAGCGGCGAGCCATAGAAAATAAATGGATCTTTAAGAAGAAGACAGACGCGGATGGTAATGTGACCATCTATAAAGCTCGGCTTGTCGCTAAGGGTTATCGACAAGTTCAAGGGGTTGACTACGATGAGACTTTCTCACCGGTAGCGAAGCTAAAGTCCGTCCGAATCATGTTAGCAATTGCCGCATTCTATGATTATGAGATATGGCAAATGGACGTCAAAACGGCATTCCTTAATGGTTTCCTTAAGGAAGAATTGTATATGATGCAGCCGGAAGGTTTTGTCGATCCTAAGAATGCTGACAAGGTGTGCAAGCTCCAACGCTCGATTTATGGGCTGGTGCAAGCATCTCGGAGTTGGAACATTCGCTTTGATGAGATGATCAAAGCGTTTGGGTTTACGCAGACTTATGGAGAAGCCTGCGTTTACAAGAAAGTGAGTGGGAGCTCTGTAGCATTTCTCATATTATATGTAGATGACATACTTTTGATGGGAAATGATATAGAACTCTTGGACAGAATTAAGGCCTACTTGAATAAGAGTTTATCAATGAAGGACCTTGGAGAAGCTGCTTATATATTAGGCATCAAGATCTATAGAGATAGATCGAGACGCCTCATAGGTCTTTCACAAAACACATACCTTGATAAGATATTGAAAAAGTTCAATATGGACCAGTCTAAGAAGGGGTTCTTACCTGTGTTACAAGGTATGAAATTGAGCTCAGCTCAATGTCCGACCACGGCAGAAGATATAGAAGAGATGAGTGTCATCCCCTATGCCTCAGCCATAGGTTCTATTATGTATGCCATGCTGTGTACCAGACCTGATGTAAACCTTGCCGTAAGTTTGGTAGGAAGGTACCAAAGTAATCCCGGCAAGGAACACTGGACAGCGGTCAAGAATATCCTGAAGTACTTGAAAAGGACTAAGGAAATGTTTCTCGTTTATGGAGGTGACGAAGAGCTCGTCGTAAAGGGTTACATCGACGCTAGCTTCGACACAGATCTAGATGACTCTAAGTCACAAACCGGATACGTGTATATTTTGAATGGTGGGGCAGTAAGCTGGTGCAGTTGCAAGCAGAGCGTCGTGGCGGGATCTACATGTGAAGCGGAGTACATGGCAGCCTCGGAGGCAGCGCATGAAGCAATTTGGGTGAAGGAGTTCATCACCGACCTAGGAGTCATACCCAATGCGTCGGGGCCGATCAAGCTCTTCTGTGACAACACTGGAGCTATTGCTCTTGCCAAGGAGCCCAGGTTTCACAAGAAGACAAGGCACATCAAGCGTCGCTTCAATTCCATTCGTGAAAATGTTCAAGATGGAGACATAGATATTTGTAAAGTACACACGGACCTGAATGTAGCAGATCCGTTGACTAAACCTCTCCCTAGAGCAAAACATGATCAACACCAGAATTCCATGGGTGTTCGATTCATCACAATGTAACTAGATTATTGACTCTAGTGCAAGTGGGAGACTGTTGGAAATATGCCCTAGAGGCAATAATAAAAGCATTATTATTATATTTCCTTGTTCATGATAATTGTCTTTATTCATGCTATAATTGTGTTATCCGGAAATCGTAATACATGTGTGAATAATAGACACCAACATGTCCCTAGTAAGCCTCTAGTTGACTAGCTCGTTGATCAACAGATAGTCATGGTTTCCTGACTATGGACATTGGATGTCATTGATAACGAGATCACATCATTAGGAGAATGATGTGATGGACAAGACCCAATCCTAAACATAGCACAAGATCGTATAGTTCATTTGCTAGAGTTTTTCCAATGTCAAGTATCTTTTCCTTAGACCATGAGATCGTGTAACTCCCGGATACCGTAGGAGTGCTTTGGGTGTACCAAACGTCACAACGTAACTGGGTTGACTATAAAGGTATACTACGGGTATCTCCGAAAGTGTCTGTTGGGTTGACACGGATCAAGACTGGGATTTGTCACTCCGTATGACGGAGAGGTATCACTGGGCCCACTCGGTAATGCATCATCATTATGAGCTCAAAGTGACCAAGTGTCTGTTCACGGGATCATGCATTACGGTACGAGTAAAGTGACTTGCCGGTAACGAGATTGAACGAGGTATTGGGATACCGACGATCGAATCTCGGGCAAGTACATACCGACTGGCAAAGGGAATTGTATACGGGGTTGCTTGAATCCTCGACATCGTGGTTCATCCGATGAGATCATCGAGGAGCATGTGGGAGCCAACATGGGTATCCAGATCCCGCTGTTGGTTATTGAACCGGAGAGCGTCTCGGTCATGTCTACATGTCTCCCGAACCCGTAGGGTCTACACACTTAAGGTTCGGTGACGCTAGGGTTGTAGAGATATGATATGCAGTAACCCGAAAGTTGTTCGGAGTCCCGGATGAGATCCTGGACGTCATGAGGAGTTCCGGAATGGTCCGGAGGTGAAGAATTATATATAGGAAGTGCAGTTTCGGCCATCGGGAGAGTTTCGGGGTCACCGGTATTGTACCGGGACCACCGGAAGGGTCCCGGGGGTCCACCGGGTGGGGCCACCCATCCCGGAGGGCCCCATGGGCCAAAGTGGGGAGGGGAACCAGCCCATAGTGGGCTGGTGCGCCCCCCTAGGCCCACCCCATGCGCCTAGGGTTGGAACCCTAGGGGTGGGGGGGCGCCCCACCTTGCCTTGGGGGCTACTCCAGCCCTGGCCGCCGCCCCCCTAGGAGATCCCATCTCCTAGGGCCGGCGCCCCCCCTAGGGGAGCCCTATATAAAGGGGGGAGGGAGGGGGTAGCCACCCCTTGAGCCTTTGGCGCCTCCCTCTCCCCTGCTGCACCTCTCTCTCGCGTAGTATACGGCGAAGCCCTGTTACTGTGACGCCCTGCATCCACCACCACGCCGTCGTGCTACTGGATCTCCATTAACCTCTCCTTCCCCCTTGCTGGATCAAGAAGGAGGAGACGTTACGCTGACCGTACGTGTGTTGAACGCGGAGGTGCCGTCCGTTCGGCGCTAGGATCTCCGGTGATTTGGATCACGTCGAGTACGACTTCCTCATCCCCGTTCTTTGAACGCTTCCGCGCGTGATCTACAAAGGTATGTAGATGCAATCCGATCACTCGTTGCTAGATGAACTCATAGATGGATCTTGGTGAAACCGTAGGAAATTTTTTGTTTTCTGCAACGTTCCCCAACATAATCCTGTAATGGAGGTTATGTTACTAGACCATGACGAACCTACGAACTATGAAGAAGCGATGGTGAGCCCAGATTCTGCAAAATGGCTTGAGGCCATGAAATTTGAGATGGGATCCATGTATGAGAACAAAGTGTGGACTTTGGTTGACTTGCCCGATGATCAGCAAGCCATCGAGAATAAATGGATCTTCGAGAAGAAGACTGACGCTGACGGTAATGTTACTGTCTATAAAGCTCGACTTGTTGCAAAAGGTTTTCTACAAGTTCAAGGGATTGACTACGATGAGACCTTCTCACCCGTAGTGATGCTTTAGTCTGTCCGAATCATGTTAGCAATTGCCGCATTTTATGATTATGAAATTCGGCAAATGGGTGTCAAAAGTACATTCCTGAAAGGATTTCTGGAAGAAGAGTTGTATATGATGCAACCGGAAGGTTTTGTCGATCCAAAGGGAGATAACTAATTGTGCAAGCTCCAACGATCCATTTATGGACTGGTGCAAGCCTCTTGGAGTTGGAATAAACGTTTTGATAGTGTGATCAAAGCATATGGTTTTATACAGACTTTTGGAGAAGCCTGTATTTACAGGAAAGTGAGTGGGAGCTCTGTAGCATTTCTGATATTATATGTGGATGACATATTGTTGATTGGAAATGATATAGAATCTCTAGATAGCATAAAAGGATATTTGAATAAGAGTTTTTCAATGAAGGACCTCGGTGAAGCTGCTTATATATTGGGCATCAAGATCTATAGAGATAGATCGAGACGCTTAATTGGACTTTCACAAAGAACATACCTTGACAAAGTTTTGAAGAAGTTCAAAATGAATCAAGCAAAGAAAGGGTTCTTGCCTGTGTTATAAGGTGTGTTGAGTAAGACTCAACGCCCGACCACTGCAGAAGATAGAGAGAAAATGAAAGATGTTCCCTATGCTATAGCCATAGGCTCTATCATGTATGCAATGTTGTGTACCAGACCTGATGTGTGCCTTGCTATTAGTTTAGCAGGGAGGTACCAAAGTAATCCAGGAGTGGATCACTAGACAATGGTCAAGAACATCCTGAAATACCTGAAAAGGATGAAGGATATGTTTCTTGTTTATGGAGATGACAAAGAGCTCGTCGTAAATGGTTACATCGATGTGATACGTCTCCAACGTATCTACTTTTCCAAACACTTTTGCCCTTGTTTTGGACTCTAACTTGCATGATTTGAATGGAACTAACCCGGACTGACGTTGTTTTCAGCAGAATTACCATGGTGTTATTTATGTGCAGGAACAAACGTTCTCGGAATGACCTAAAACTTCACGGAGACACTTTTCAGAAAATAAGAAAAATACCTGCCAAAGATGAAGGTCAGGGGGCCACCACCTTGCCACGAGGGTGGGGGGCGCGCCCCCCTACCTCGTGGGCCCCCTGTTGCCTCTCCGACTCCAACTCCACCTCCATATATTGAGTTTCGGGGAGAAAAAAATCAAGGAGAAGAAATCATCACGTTTTACGATACGGAGCCGCCGCCAAGCCCTAAAACCTCTCGGGAGGGCTGATCTAGAGTCCGTTCGGGGCTCCGGAGAGGGGAATCCATCGCCATCGTCATCATTAACCATCCTCCATCACCAATTTCATGATGCTCACCGCCGTGCGTGAGTAATTCCATCGTAGGCTTGCTGGATGGTGATGGGTTGGATGGGATCTATCATGTAATCGAGTTAGTTTTGTTAGGGTTTGATCCCTAGTGTCCACTATGTTCTGAGATTGATGTTGCTATGACTTTGCTATGCTTAATGCTTGTCACTAGGGCCCGAGTGCCATGATTTCAGATCTGAACCTATTATGTTTTCATCAATATATGAGTGTTCTTGATCCTATCTTGCAAGTCTATAGTCACCTATTATGTGTTATGATCCGTTAACCCCGAAGTGACAATAATCGGGATACTTACCGGTGATGATCGTAGTTTGAGGAGTTCATGTATTTCACTATGTGTTAATGCTTTGTTTTGGTTCTCTATTAAAAGGAGACCTTAATATCCCTTAGTTTCCGTAAGGACCCCGCTGCCACGGGAGGGTAGGGC
Source organism: Triticum urartu (assembly GCF_003073215.2). Taxonomy (NCBI): domain Eukaryota; kingdom Viridiplantae; phylum Streptophyta; class Magnoliopsida; order Poales; family Poaceae; genus Triticum; species Triticum urartu. The sequence continues at coordinate 25,036,620 of NC_053027.1, read as the reverse complement.
AAAAGATGTCATGCAAGTTCTTTTCCATAAGCACGTATGACTATGTTCGGAATACATGCCTACATTATATCAATGAACTGGAGCTAGTTCTGTGTCACCCTAGGTTATGACTGTTACATGATGAACCGCATCCGGCATAATTCTCCATCACCGATCCATTGCCTACGAGCTTTTCATATATTGTTCTTAGCTTATTTACTTTCCCGTTGCTATTGCTATCATCACTTCAAAATACCAAAAACATTGCTTTTACTACTGTTACATTTTGCTACCGTTATCACCACTATCATATTACTTTGCTACTGAACACTTCGTTGCAGATATTAAGTTTCCAGGTGTGGTTGAATTGACAACTCAGCTGCTAATACTTGAGAATATTCTTTGGCTCCCCTTGTGTCGAATCAATAAATTTGGGTTGAATACTCTACCCTCGAAAACTGTTGCGATCCCCTATACTTGTGGGTTATCAAGACTATTTTCTGGCGCCGTTGCCGGGGAGCATATCTCTATTCTTTGAGTCACTTGGGATATATATCTGCTTATCATTATGAAGAACTTGAGAGATGCAAAAACCAAGATCTATCCCTCAACTATGACGGGAGGTAAGGAACTGCCATCTAGCTCTGCACTTGATTCACCTTCTATTTTGAGTAAGCTTGCGACACCTACACCTGCTTCTGCTATTCGTTCTGATATGTCGCATGTTATTGATGATGCCACTTCTGCTATGCATGATACTTATGATGAAACTACCTCTATGCCTGATACTACTATGCCACTTAGTGCTTTTCTTGATGAACAACTTGCTAGGGTTAGAGAAATTGAAAATATTGAATATGATGATACTGATGAAAGTGATGATGAAGAACCACTTGCCATTCCTAAGGGTTATGTTTTTGATCAAGATGTTTCTTTAGCTATTTTATCTTGCAGAAATAGAACTGAACTTAAAAATTATTAGCTAAATGGAGTAAGAAATCTCTAAATGCTAGAATGAAACCTGACCCTGCTTTCGCTACTTCACCTATCTTTGTTACTGATAAGGATTATGAATTCTCTGTTGATCCTGATATAATTACTTTGGTTGAATCTGATCCTTTTCATGGTTATGAATCTGAAACTGTTGTGGCACATCTTACTAAATTAAATGATATAGCTACCCTGTTTACTAAAGATGAGAGAACTCGCTACTTTTATATCCTTAAAATATTTCCTTTCTCATTAAAGGGTGATGCTAAGATATGGTTTAATTTTCTTGATCCTGGTTGTGTGCGTAGTCCGCAGGATATGATTTATTACTTCTCTACTAAATATTTCCCTGCTCATAAGAAACAAGCTGCTTTAAGGGATATATATAATTTTGTGCAAATTGAAGAAGAGAGTCTCCCACAAGCTTGGGGAGGCTTCTCCAATAACTTAATGCTTTGCCTGATCATCCTCTTAAGAAAAATGAAATACTTGATATCTTTTATAATGGACTAACCGATGCCTCTAGAGATTACCTGGATAGTTGTGATGGTTCTGTTTTCATGGAAAGAACACCGGATGAAGCTGAAATTCTATTGAATAATATGTTGACAAATGAAAATAATTGGACACCTCCGGAGCCAAATCCTGAGCCTATTCCTAAACCAACTCCGAAGAAGAGGGGTATTCTGTTTCTCAGTCCTGAAGATATGCAAGAGGCAAAGAAATCTATGAAAGAAAAGGGTATTAAAGCTGAAGATGTTAAGAATTTACCTCCTATTGAAGAAATACATGGTCTTAATTTACCGCCTGTTGAAAAAACATATAATCCAAATCCTTTGCCTATTGAAGAAACTCATGGTCTTGATAACCTGACACAGGTAGTAAAGGTAAATTCTCTCTATAGATATGATAAAACTGTAATCCCATTTACTAAAATTTCTAGCCCATGCTTAGATGAGTTTGACAAATTTATGGCTAAGCAAGAAGATTTTAATGCTTATTTTGGTAGACAACTGAAATATAATTCAAATATGCTTGGATGCTTGGGTGATTATATGGCTAATGTCAAAGGTGAACTTAAACTTATTATTAAACATGCTTCTATGGTTACCACTCAAGTAGAACAAGTACTTAAAGCTCAAAATGATTTGCTCAAGGAATTGAATAGTAAAGATAATGATTATGCTGTTAGAGTGGCTACTAGAACTGAAAGAATGACTCAGGAACCTTTGTATCCTGAAGGCCGTCCTAAGAGAATTGAGCAAGATTCTCAGAGAAATAATTTAGATGCACCTAGTTCTTCTAAAAAGAAGAAAAAGAAAAATGATAGGACTTTGCATGCTTCTAGTGATCCTATTGTTGAAACACCTGAGAATCCAAATGATGTTTCTATTTCTAATGCTGAAACTCAATCTGGTAATGAACCTGAAACTAGTGATAATGCTAATAATAATGTTCATAATGATGCTCAACCTAGTAATGATAATGACATAGAAATTGAACCTGCTGTTGATCTTGATAACCCACAATTAAAGAATCAATGTTATGATAAGAAATACTTTGTTGCTAGGAAACATGGTAAAGAAAGAGAGCCTTGGGTTCAGAAACCCATGCCTTTTCCTCCCAAACCATCCAAGAAAAAGGATGATGAGGATTTTGAGCGCTTTGCTGAAATGGTTAGACCTATCTTTTTACGTATTCGATCAACTGATATGCTCAAAACCAATCCTTATGCTAAGTACATGAAAGATATCATTATAAATAAAACAAAGATACCGGAAGCTGAAATTTCCACCATGCTTGCTAATTATACTTTTAAGGGTGGAATACCAAAGAAACTTGGAGGTCCAGGAGTACCCACTATACCATGCTCTATTAAAAGAAACTATGTTAAAACTGCTTTATGTGATCTTGGAGCCGGTGTTAGTGTTATGCCTCTCTCTTTATATCGTAGACTTGATTTGAATAAGTTGACACCTACTGAAATATCTTTGCAAATGGCTGATAAATCAACTGCTATACCTGTCGGTATTTGTGAGGATGTGCCTGTTGTAGTTGCAAATGTTACTATTTTAACGGACCTTGTTATTCTTGATATTCCCGAGGATGGTAGTATGTCTATTATTCTTGGAAGACCCTTTTTGAATACTGCAGGGGCTATTATTGATTGCACTAAAGGCAATGTCACTTTTCATGTTAATGGTAATGAGCACACGGTACACTTTCCGTGGAAACAATCTCAAGTTCATAGTATCAACTCTATTGGAAAAATTCCGTCGATTATATTTGGAGGTTTTGAATTTCCTCTTCCTACTGTCAAGAAAAAATATGATATTCTTGTTATTGGGGATGTGCATATCCCCGTTGAGGTAACATAGTGTTACTCAAAATTTCTCCGGTTCCATGTTATTCGGAATGAGTTCGTTAACAAGACTTGATCAACCTTGTTAGTGGATTCCTTTTTATGATCATGAGATGGATGAAACTAGAAGGCACAACCTTCTGGACCCCACTTTTACTTTCTGTTATTTATATTAAATGAAATAAAAATAAACATTTGTCTGTTATCTGATTATCCGTGCAATATAAAAATACCTCGAAAATAAAAGTTCTCCAAATGCCCTGAAAATTAAATATGATTTTTTCTAGAATATTTGAGGATTTATGGAACTGAGAACACACCAGGGGGGCCAACCACCTGCCCACGAGGGTGGAGGGCGCGCCCACCCCTCTAGGGCGCGCCCCCTGCCTCGTGGGCCCACGGTGGCCCTCCTCCACTTATCCTTTCACCCATACACTTCTTCTTCCTCCCCCAAACACGAATAACCAGCTCAAACCCGAGTCCAAGCTCGTTTTGCTGCCATTTTCGATCTCCTTGCTCAAAGCACCTCTCACAAAACTGCTTGGGGAGATTGTTCCTTGGTACGTGACTCCTCTATTGGTCCAATTAGTTTTTGTTCTAGTGCTTTGTTCATTGCAATTTTTTGCTGCTTAGATGACCCTGTTCTTGAGCTTGTGTGTCAAATTTATATGGTCAAAAGTAGTTTTGATGCATGATATAGGCCCTAGGCACTTGTAGGAGTAGTTTCTATCAATATTATTGAGTTTGGTTTACTTTTATTTTGAAGTTACTAAAAAAAATTCAGAATTTTTCAGAGGAAGAAAAATGCTTAGGAAAATGTTCCAAGGTGGTTCTTCAATGAAGCAAGGACCTAGGCTTGCAATGCGTGATGCTGATGAAGAGCCACCAAGAGACGCTCCAGTGCGTCCTTGTGAGTGGCCTTCTGAAAATTTTATGGATCGAGCGGGAATAAAAGAAGAATTCAACGCATATTTGCGTAACGCTGATCTCGTGAGCTTCGAGGAAGAGAAGTGCAGTCAGTATCATAATCTCACTAGTTCCTTTGTGAGGAGGTTTGAATTTTCAACTTCACGTAATTCTCCAACTGTCCTATTTGATCTTTATGATAAATCTTATACCATGGACTTAGAGGATTTTACCACTGCATGCAAACTTCCACCATGGGGTAGTATAAGGGATCCTCGCAAATCTAAATTTAGAGATTTTCTTGCTAGCATAACTGTGGGAGAATCTAGAGATATTACACAAGCTACCATAGGGAGCATTCACTTTCCTGCTATACATTATTTTGCTCTCTTCATAGGTAGATGCATTAATGGTAAAGATGAGGCATGTCACATGTGTGTCCCCGATCTCAGTATTCTTAGGAGTGCTGTGTTGGGGAACGTAGTAATTTCAAAATTTTCCTACGCACACGCAAGATCATGGTGATGCATAGCAATGAGAGGGGAGAGTGTTGTCTACGTACCCTCATAGACCGACAGTGGAAGCATTATGACAACGCGGTTGATGTAGTCGTACGTCTTCATGGCCCGACCGATCAAGCACCAAAACTACGGCACCTACGAGTTTTAGCACACGTTCAGCTCGATGACGATCCCCGTACTCCGATCCAGCAAAGTGTTGGGGAAGAGTTCCGTCAGCACGATGGCGTGCTGACGATCTTGATGTTCTACCATCACAGGGCTTCGCCTAAGCACCACTATAGTATTATCGAGGCTAAGAAAACGATCACGAGGATCAACTTGTGTGTCTAGAGGTGCCCCCTGCCCCCGTATATAAAGGAGCAAGGGGGGAGGCGGCCGGCCCTTGGGCGCGCCAAGGAGGAGGAGTCCTCCTCCTAGTAGGAGTAGGACTCCCCTCTTTCCTACTCCTACTAGGAGGGGGAAAGGAAGGGGGAGAGGGAGAAGGAAAGGGGGCCGCCCCCCTCTCCTAGTCCAATTCGGACCAGAGGGGGAGGGGCGCGGCCCACCCTGGCGCCCCTCTCTCTCTCCACTAGGGCCCATATGGCCCATTACTTCTCCCGGGGGGGTTCCGGTAACCCTCCGGCACTCCGGTTTTCTCTGAAATCACCCGGAACACTTCCGGTGTCCGAATATAGCCGTCCAATATATCAATCTTTATGTCTCGACCATTTCGAGACTCCTCGTCATGTCCGTGATCACATCCGGGACTCCGAACTAACTTCGGTACATCAAAATATTAAACTCATAATAAAACTGTCATCGAAACCTTAAGCGTGCGGACCCTACGGGTTCGAGAACAATGTAGACATGACACACGTCTCCGGTCAATAAGCGGAACCTGGATGCTCATATTGGCTCCCACATATTCTACGAAGATCTTTATCGGTCAGACCGCATAACAACATACGTTGTTCCCTTTGTCATCGGTATGTTACTTGCCCGAGATTCGATCGTCGGTATCTCAATACCTAGTTCAATCTCGTTACCGGCAAGTCTCTTTACTCGTTTCGTAATACATCATCTCGCAACTAACTCATTAGTTGCAATGCTTGCAAGGCTTATGTGATGTGCATTACCGAGAGGGCCCAGAGATACCTCTCCGACAATCGGAGTGACAAATCCTAATCTCGAAATACGCCAACCCAACATGTACCTTTGGACACCTGTAGAGCTCCCTTTATAATCACCCAGTTATGTTGTGACGTTTGGTAGCACACAAAGTGTTCCTCCGGCAAACGGGAGTTGCATAATCTCATAGTCATAGGAACATGTATAAGTCATGAAGAAAGCAATAGCAACATACTAAACGATCGGGTGCTAAGCTAATGGAATGGGTCATGTCAATCACATCATTCTCCTAATGATGTGATCCCGTTAATCAAATGACAACACATGTCTATGGTTAGGAAACATAACCATCTTTGATTAACGAGCTAGTCAAGTAGAGGCATACTAGTGACGTTTAGTTTGTGTATGTATTCACACAAGTATTATGTTTCCGGTTAATACAATTCTAGCATGAATAATAAACATTTATCATGATATAAGGAAATAAATAATAACTTTATTATTGCCTCTAGGGCATATTTCCTTCAGTCTCCCACTTGCACTAGAGTCAATAATCTAGATTACACAGTAATGATTCTAACACCCATGGAGCTTTGGTGCTGATCATGTTTTGCTCGTGGAAGAGGCTTAGTCAACGGGTCTGCAACATTCAGATCCGTATGTATCTTGCAAATCTCTATGTCTCCCACCTGGACTAGATCCCGGATGGAATTGAAGCGTATCTTGATGTGCTTGGTTCTCTTGTGAAATCTGGATTCCTTTGCCAAGGGCAATTGCACCAGTATTGTCACAAAAGATTTTCATTGGACCCGATGCACTAGGTATGACACCTAGATCGGATATGAACTCCTTCATCCAGACTCCTTCACGAAGCAGCTATGTACTCCGCTTCACATGTAGATCCCGCCACGACGCTTTGTTTAGAACTGCACCAACTGACAGCTCCACCGTTTAATGTAAACACGTATCTGCGATTTAGAATCATCGGATCAGTGTCAATAGCTTCTGCATCCACTCCTGGATTACTTTGGTACCTCCCTGCTAATACTATAGCAAGGCACACATCAGGTCTGGTACACAGCATTGCATACATGATAGAGCCTATGGCTGAGCATAGGGAACATCTTTCATTTTCTCTCTATCTTCTGCAGTGGTCGGGCATTGAGTCTTACTCAACTTCACACCTTGTAACACAGGCAAGAATCCTTTCTTTGCTTGATCCATTTTGAACTTCTTCTTGTCAAGGTATGTGCTTTGTGAAAGTCCAATTAAGCGTCTTGATCTATCTCTATAGATCTTAATGCCTAATATGTAAGCAGCTTCACCGAGGTCTTTCATTGAAAAACTCTTATTCAAGTATCCCTTTATGCTATCCAGAAATTCTATATCATTTCCAATTAGTAATATGTCATCCACATATAATATCAGAAATGCTACAGAGCTCCCACTCACTTTCTTGTAAATACAGGCTTCTCCAAAAGTCTGTATAAAACCAAATGCTTTGATCACACTATCAAAGCATTTATTCCAACTCCAAGAGGCTTGCACCAGTCCATAAATGGATCGCTGGAGCTTGCACACTTTGTTAGCTCCCTTTGGATCGACAAAACCTTCTGGTTGCATCATATACAACTCTTCTTCCAGAAATCCATTCAGGAATGCAGTTTTGACATCCATTTGCCAAATTTCATAATCATAAAATGCGGCAATTGCTAACATGATTCGGACAGACTTAAGCATCGCTACGGGTGAGAAGGTCTCATCGTAGTCAATTCCTTGAACTTGTCGAAAACCTTTTGCGACAAGTCGAGCTTTGTAGACAGTAATATTACCGTCAGCGTCAGTCTTCTTCTTGAAGATCCATTTATTCTCAATTGCTTGCCGATCATCGGGCAAATCAACCAAAGTCCATACTTTGTTATCATACATGGATCCCAACTCAGATTTCATGGCTTCAAACCATTTTGCGGAATCTGGGCTCACCATCGCTTCTTCATAGTTCGTAGGTTCATCATGATCTAGTAGCATGACTTCCAGAACAGGATTACCGTACCACTCTGGTGCGGATCTTACTCTGGTTGATCTACAAGGTTCAGTAGTAATCTTGTTCTGAAGTTTCATGATCATCATCATTAGCTTCCTCACTAATTGGTGTAGGTGTCACAGAAACCGGTTTCTGTGATGTACTACTTTCCAATAAGGGAGCAGGTACAGTTACCTCATCAAGTTCTACTTTCCTCCCACTCACTTCTTTCGAGAGAAACTCCTTCTCTAGAAAGTTTCCGAATTTAGCAACAAAAGTCTTGCCTTCGGATCTGTGATAGAAGGTGTATCCAATAGTTTCCTTTGGATATCCTATGAAGACACATTTCTCCGATTTGGGTTCGAGCTTATCAGGTTGAAGCTTTTTCACATAAGCATCGCAGCCCCAAACTTTAAGAAACGACAACTTTGGTTTCTTGCCAAACCACAGTTCATAAGGCGTCGTCTCAACGGATTTTGATGGTGCCCTATTTAACGTGAATGTGCCGTCTAAGCATAACCCCAAAACGATAGCGGTAAATCAGTAAGAGACATCATAGATCGCACCATATCTAGATAAAGTACGTTACGACATTCGGACACACCATTACGCTGTGGTGTTCCAGCCGGGTGGCGTGAGTTGCGAAACTATTCCGCATTGTTTCAGATGTAGACCAAACTCGTAACTCAAATATTCTCCTCCATGATCAGATCGCAGAAACTTTATTTTCTTGTTATGATGATTTTCAACTTCACTCTGAAATTCTTTGAACTTTTCAAATGTTTCAGACTTATGCTTCATTAAGTAGATATACCCATATCTGCTTAAATCATCCGTGAAGGTGAGAAAATAACGATATCCGCCACGAGCCTCAATATTCATCGGACCACATACATCTGTATGTATGATTTCCAACAAATCTGTTGCTCTCTCCATAGTACCGGAGAACGGTGTTTTAGTCATCTTGCCCAAGAGGCACAGTTCGCAAGTACCAAGTGATTCATAATCAAGTGGTTCCAAAAGTCCATCAGTATGGAGTTTCTTCATGCGCTTTATACCGATATGACCTAAACGGCAGTGCCACAAATAAGTTGCACTATCATTATCAACTCTGAATCTTTTGGCTTCAACATTATGAATATGTGTGTTACTACTATCAAGATTCATCAAAAATAGACCACTCTTCAAAGGTGCATGACCATAAAAGATATTACTCATATAAATAGAACAACCATTATTCTCTGATTTAAATGAATAACCGTCTCGCATCAAACAAGATCCAGATATAATGTTCATGCTCAACGCTGGCACCAAATAACAATTATTTAGGTCTAATACTAATCCCGAAGGTAGATGTAGAGGTAGCGTGCCGACTGCGATCACATCGACTTTGGAACCGTTTCCCACGCGCATCGTCACCTCGTCCTTTGCTAGTGTTCGCTTAATCCGTAGTCCCTGTTTCGAGTTGCAAATATTAGCAACAGAACCAGTATCAAATACCCAGGTGCTACTGCGAGCTCTAGTAAGGTACACATCAATAACATGTATATCACATATACCTTTGTTCACCTTGCCATCCTTCTTATCCGCCAAATACTTGGGGCAGTTCCGCTTCCAGTGACCAGTCTACTTGCAGTAGAAGCACTCAGTTTCAGGCTTAGGTCCAGACTTGGGTTTCTTCTCCTGATCAGCAACTTGCTTGCTTTTCTTCTTGAAGTTCCCCTTCTTCTTCCCTTTTCCCTTTTTCTTGAAACTAGTGGTCTTATTGACCATCAACACTTGATGCTCCTTCTTGATTTCTACCTCCGCAGCTTTCAGCATTGCGAAGAGCTCGGGAATAGTCTTATTCATCCCTTGCATATTATAGTTCATCACAAAGCTCTTGTAGCTTGGTGACAATGATTGGAGAATTCTGTCAATGACGCAATCATCTGGAAGATTAACTCCCATTTGAATCAAGTGATTATTATACCCAGACATTTTGAGTATATGCTCACTGACAGAACTGTTCTCCTCCATCTTGCAGCTATAGAACTTATTGGAGACTTCATATCTCTCAATCCGGGCATTTGCTTGAAATATTAACTTCAACTCCTGGAACATCTCATATGCTCCATGACGTTCAAAACGTCGTTGAAGTCCCGGTTCTAAGCCGTAAAGCATGGCACACTGAACTATCGAGTAGTCATCAGCTTTGCTCTGCCAGACGTTCATAACATCTGGTGTTGCTCCAGCAGCAGGCCTGGCACCCAGCGGTGCTTCCAGGACGTAATTCTTCTGTGCAGCAATGAGGATAATCCTCAAGTTACGGACCCAGTCCGTGTAATTGCTACCATCATCTTTCAACTTTGCTTTCTCAAGGAACGCATCAAAATTTAACGGAACAACATCACAGGCCATTTATCTACAATTAACATAAACAAGCAAGATACTATCAGGGACTAAGTTCATGATAAATTTAAGTTCAATTAATCATATTACTCAAGAACTCCCACTTAGATAGACATCCCTCTAATCATCTAAGTGATCACGTGATCCGAATCAACTAAACCATAACCGATCATCACGTGAAATGGAGTAGTTTTCAATGGTGAACATCGCTATGTTGATCATATCTACTATATGATTCACGCTCGATCTTTCGACCTCAGTGTTCCGAGGCCATATCTGCATATGCTAGGCTCGTCAAGTTTAACCTAAGTATTCTGCGTGTGCAAAACTGGCTTGCACCCGTTGTAGATGGACGTAGAGCTTATCACACCCGATCATCACGTGGTGTCTGAGCACGACGAACTTTGGCAACGGTGCATACTCAGGGAGAACACTTTTATCTTGAAATTTAGTGAGAGATCATCTTATAATGCTACCGTCAATCAAAGCAAGATAAGATGCATAAAAGATAAACATCACATGCAATCAATATAAGTGATATGATATGGCCATCATCTTGTGCTTGTGATCTCCATCCTTGAAGCACCGTCGTGATCACCATCGTCACCGGCGCGACACCTTGATCTCCATCGTAGCATCGTTGTCGTCTAGCCAATCTTATGCTTCTATGACTATCGCTACCGCTTAGTGATAAAGTAAAGCATTACAGGGCGATTGCATTGCATACAATAAAGCAACAACCATATGGCTCCTACCGGTTGCCGATAACTCGGTTACAAAACATGATCATCTCATACAATAAAATTTAGCATCATGTCTTGACCATATCACATCACAACATGCCCTGCAAAAACAAGTTAGACGTCCTCTACTTTGTTGTTGCAAGTTTTACGTGGCTGCTACGGGCTTTAAGCAAGAACCAATCTTACCTACGCATCAAAACCACAACGATAGTTTGTCAAGTTGGTGTTGTTTTAACCTTCGTAAGGACCAGGCGTAGCCATACTCGGTTCAACTAAAGTTGGAGAAACTGTCACCCGCAAGCCACCTATGTGCAAAGCACGTCGGGAGAACCGGTCTCGCGTAAGCGTACGTGTAATGTCGGTCCGGGCTGCTTCGTCCAACAATACCGCCGAACCAAAGTATGACATGCTGGTAAGCAGTATGACTTATATCGCCCACAACTCACTTGTGGTCTACTCGTGCATATAACATCAACATATAAAACCTAGGCTCTGATACCACTGTTGGGGAACATAGTAATTTCAAAAAATTTCCTACGCACACGCAAGATCATGGTGATGCATAGCAACGAGAGGGGAGAGTGTGATCTACGTACCCTTGTAGACCGACAGCGGAAGCGTTAGCACAACGCGGTTGATGTAGTCATACGTCTTCACGGCCCGACCGATCAAGCACCGAAACTACGGCACCTCCGAGTTTTAGCACACGTTCAGCTCGATGACGATCCTCGTACTCTGATCCAGCAAAGTGTCGGGGAAGAGTTCCGTCAGCACGACGGCGTGATGACGATCTTGATGTACTACCATCGTAGGGCTTCGCCTAAGCACCGCTACAATATTATCGAGGACTATGGTGGAAGGGGGCACCGCACACGGCTAAGAATATGATCACATGGATCAACTTGTGTGTCTAGGGGTTGCCCCTGCCTCCGTATATAAAGGGGGGAGGAGAGGGCCGGCCAAGGGGAGGAGGCACGCCCAAGGGGGGAGTCCTACTCCCCGGGAGTAGGACTCCTCCTTTTCCTATTTGGAGAGGGAGAGGGAAGGAAGAGGAAGGAGGGAGGAAGGAAAGGGGGGGCCAGCCCCCCTCCCAATTCGGATTGGGCTTGGGGGGCGCGCCCCCTCCCGTGCTCCTTTCCCCTCCTTTCCACTAAAGCCCATTAAGGCCCATATACCTCCCGGGGGGTTCCGATAACCTCCCGGTACTCCGGTAAAATCCCGATTTCACCCGGAACACTTCCGATATCCAAACATAGGCTTCCAATATATCAATCTTTATGTCTCGACCATTTCGAGACTCCTCGTCATGTCTGTGATCACATCCGAGACTCCGAACAACCTTCGGTACATCAAAATGCATAAACTCATAATAATTGTCATCGTAACCTTAAGCGTGCGGACCCTACGGGTTCGAGAACAATGTAGACATGACCGAGACACGTCTCTGGTCAATAACCAATAGCGGGACCTGGATGCCCATATTGGTTCCTACATATTCTACGAAGATCTTTATCGGTCAGACCGCATAACAACATACGTTGTTCCCTTTGTCATCGGTATGTTACTTGCCCGAGATTCGATCATCGGTATCCAATACCTAGTTCAATCTCGTTACCGGCAAGTCTCTTTACTCGTTCCGTAATACATCATCTCACAACTAACTCATTAGTTGCAATGCTTGCAAGGCTTATGTGATGTGCATTACCGAGAGGGCCCAGAGATACCTCTCCGACAATCGGAGTGACAAATCCTAATCTCGAAATACGCCAACCCAACATGTACCTTTGGAGACACCTGTAGAGCTCCTTTATAATCACCCATTTACGTTGTGACGTTTGGTAGAACACAAAGTGTTCCTCCGGCAAACGGGAGTTGCATAATCTCATAGTCATAGGAACATGTATAAGTCATGAAGAAAGCAATAGCAACATACTAAACGATCGGGTGCTAAGCTAATGGAATGGGTCATGTCAATCAGATCATTCACCTAATGATGTGATCCCGTTAATCAAATAACAACTCTTTGTCCATGGTTAGGAAACATAACCATCTTTGATTAACGAGCTAGTCAAGTAGAGGCATACTAGTGACACTCTGTTTGTCTATGTATTCACACATGTATTATGTTTCCGGTTAATACAATTCTAGCATGAATAATAAACTTTTATCATGATATATAAGGAAATAAATAATAAATTTATTATTGCCTCTAGGGCATATTTCCTTCAATAATGTGGATGAAGAGGGATAGGTTGAGATCATTGACATGAGAAAATTTTCTGAACCGGGAAGAAATTTTTTGTCTAAAGTGTGGAAAGAATATGAGCCAATCCGTGTTGATGGCATAGTTGTAGCTGCTGAGTGCAAACACTGTGCAAGGAATATTTGTGCTGAGCGTAAACATGGAACAAGTTCATTGCGCAAACATTTGAAGAGATGCAGGGAAAGGAAGAAGGTTCTTAGAGTTTCTGGACAACTGAGTGCTTCTATCGTGAGTGCTGATGGAGTTGCAATGGGGCTTTGGACCTTTAATCAGGCATTAGCACGCCGAGAGCTGATGAGGATGATAGTGTTGCATGAATTGGCATTCTCATTGGTGGAGTATGATGGATTTAGAAGATTTGTCTCTAGTCTAAATCCCAGCTTCAAGATGATATGTAGAAAAACAGTGAAGGAGGACTGCATGAAAGCATTCAAGGAAGAGAAGAGAATTCTGCAAAGGATGTTCCAAAACTCCAAATCCAAGATTTCTTTGACCACGGACCTGTGGACATCAAATCAGACAGTGGGGTACATTTGCATCACAGCTCACTTCATTGATGAGGAGTGGAAGCAGCAGAAGAGGATAGTTAAATTTGCCGCTATGGAGACGCCGCACACAGGAGCTGCAATGTTCAAAATCATAGTGAATTTCATAAGAGAGTGGAACATTGAAGATAATCTCTTTGCTGTGACACTAGACAATGCATCGAATAATGGTGCAATGATGAAGCTATTGAAGGCACATCTCCTGCTTAAGAAGATGTTACCTGGTGGTGGCAAGTTGTTTCACCAACGTTGTGCCGCCCATGTCATAAATCTGATATGTCAAGCAGGATTGAACTTCCTTGGTACAGTGATCAACATGATACGTGAAACTGTGAAATACATTCGAAGCTCACCAAGTCGAAAGGAAAAATTTCAAGAAATCGTTGAGCAACATGGTGTATCATGTGGGAGAACTCAAAGTCCTGATGTTCCAACTCGCTGGAACTCAACCTACATGATGATTGATATAGCAAAAGAGTATCGCAGAGTGTTTGACTCTTTGGCCATTCAAGATAAACAATATACCTTCAAGCCATCTTTTGAGCATTGGGAAAATGCCGAATATGTTTGCAGGCTATTGAAGGTATTTTATGAAGCCACTAATGTGATATCCGGCACTAAATATCCAACTGCTAACTTGTATTTCCATGAAATGTGGAAAGTGAAGCCGACCTTAGAGCAACAACATTATGAAGATGATTCTGAGATGGGCACAACGGTCAAATATATGAAGAGAAAATTCAGAAGATATTGGAAGATGACATGGTTGAGCCTTTGTATTCCAGTGATTTTGGACCCACAATTCAAGTTAAAATATATTGAGTTCCGATTTGGCCTAGAGTTTGGGAACGAAGCTGCAGCAATGATTGCTAAAATAAAAAATGTGTTCCAAGGGTTGTTCAATGAATACCTCCAATTGAATGACAATGGATCAGATCCCATGTCACAAGGAGGTGATGATGACATGGTTGTAAGTGGTGAAGATCCTATGGTTGATTGGGACCAACATGTCACCCTCACTGCTCGATCAACAAATTTGGATTCCACCGAACTTGATTCGTTCTTGTCAAAGGTACCCATCCGTCGAAGTGATCAATTCAATATCCTTGCATGGTGGCAGACGAACTCAGGTGAATACCCAACGCTGAGTCGCATGGCAGCAGCTATCTTGGCGGCTCCTGCCTCTGCGGTGGCATCCGAGTCCGCCTTCAGCACAGGGAAGAGAGTCCTATCAGATTTTCGAAGTCGAATGACCGCAACGACACTTGAAGCTCTTGTTTGCTTACAAGATTGGATAAGGGCCAACAGTAAAGCCATATGACACAAGTTTCTTCTTTGTTTCTTGTTAATGCTTCAAGTTTACAAGTTTCTTCTTCTTTTTCTGCAGCTAATACTCAACGTAGCTTTGCTTCAGTTCATGACATTATAATGGACTTACAAGGTATGAGAAACCTTCTGATGTATATAGTGCCATGTATATGAAAGTACACTTAAAGTATGAAGTCTGCTTTTTAATGAGGGATTTCATATCTACAGTTTGTTCCAGGGAACTATTTGCAAGATGCAGCCCAAACATGTAGGTGAATATATAGAGTGCTTTACACACAAAACTAGTGCTTTTTGTTTTTCGTTTCCCCAAGTTATACTTGATCTCTAATATATATTTCTTTTTTCTCTTAGATATGAATGTGTAGTTCAGATTCATTTTTTTCATCGCCAAACTATATTAAAAATATGCATTGCTAACTAAAGTAACTTGATTAGAATATGTTGTGGAGTGGATGACGAGTAGTGTATAATGGATATTTAGAAGTGTATTTTCTTGCAAACCTGATCATGAATTGGTTTTCTGGAAGACGCCTTTGCTACAAAGAATATTCCTCTGCTCATAAATATATTATTTAGTTTTTTTGAGGGATAAATATACTATTTAGTTGATGTGCACAGAATCACTCTTGTAACATTTCTTTGTAAATACAGATATCGAGGACTGATGCTTGTTGGAGCAATTGATGTTGAACCTGAAGCATATGGTGAAGCAAAGATATGTCAGCTTTCTCTATAACCTACTGGATGTGAAAAGTTTAGCATGTTGAACCTGTAATATTTTGATCTTGTCTGAGTCTGTTGGATTGAGGTCATTAGCTTGACGTTCTTTGAAACTTGTAATTTTTGATCTTGTTCGAATCTGTTGGATTGAGGTCTTTTGCTTGATGCTCTTGAAACATGTAATCTCATGATCTCGCCATTTTACTAAATGTGAAAAGGTTAGACCTTTCATTTTACTGTATTGTGTACACGTTTGCTGACATATCTAATCTTTTGGAGACTTATTAGTAATTTGGCGAGGCCACAATTGTTGGACTGTGCAAACATTTGGTTCAAAAAACCTGTGATCCTCTGGGCTGTGTAAATATTTGCTAAATTCTGGGTCGGCCTCATGTACCCAATGGGTCAATGGGGCCACAAAATTCTGATGAAATGGGTCGGCCCGTGGCCTCACATATTGACCTTGGGGCCACGGGGCCGGGGCCGGGGCCAGGGCCGGGTCGGCCCATTCCCATCTTGACTTGAGCCGCACAGAAGGATTTTTGGTTAATAACTAGCGATGGCAGGCAGCCTCAGAGTTGCAGAGTAATCTAGTACTAGCATTGTCTCAAAAAAAATTCTAGTACTAGCACGTGCAGCTTATTTAGTTTTAACTCATCGGGTTCCTGGTACTTACAGGAAGAGTACATGCCAAGCTTTTAAATTCTGTTGTTATTTTAAAACAGTAGATGGCTGTTTAAACATTTGTACGATTCAGTATATTTCATGAGTATTTTTTCTTCTTCTTCCGGGTGTTGCATCATACAAATTAGAGCCTTAGCCTTTGCACCTGCTGTATATTTCATAGGTTACATGTGCATTAGTTCTGTTTGCTGCCGGTCATCAATTAGTTGCTAGTGCTTTAGTTAGGCAGCAGCGCATGATTCCTGCACTGCCGTCTCCTGTGCACAAGTTAATCGTACAATGTGCATTCTTATTTAATTCTGCTAACTAAATTGCGCGGTTGATTATTATTATTTTTACGTGCATTTCAGTCGTTATTCACGAGCATTAAGTGTTGAATTAGAATGGAACCAACGAGAAATTTTGGTTTAACACTGCTATATATTCTCACGATAATTGTGATAATTAATTTTAGTACTACATGGTTACATACTGACCAACGTTGTATGTGATCATGATTATTTTTGGACCTTTTATCTAAGGCTACTATATATCTTGGGATAATTGCAATAATTAATTTTTTGACGCATGATTATATTCTGACCAAAGTTGATTACGATCATGATTATTAGAATTAATTTCCCAATAAAGATATTTCATTTGTTCCTTTTTTCGTTACTGCCCAATGGTGTTGCGAATTAGGATTTAATTTATTTTTGGCATGTATTAATCAGACTAATGCAAATAACATGCAATAAGTCACAATTTGATATGGATGTTATTTTCAGAATTTTTAATTCTAATATCCATGTTATTTTACCCTTTAATTCAGCCTTCAACCCATTAGCTGTTCCTGGGCACATCAGTGGAATTAGCATCTCAATGAAACTAATTTTGCTTCCTGGAAGGAGCATATTCTGAATGCCCTTGTGATCATGGACCTTGACTGCGCACTTAGAGAAAAAGTTCCTATTCCTCCGCCCTCTGATGATGAAAACCTTCTTGAGAAAAGTAAAAATTATGAGGCTAATAAGGAGAAATGGGAGCGCTCCAACCGCATGTCTGTCAAGCTCATGAAAAGCACAATAACTTATGGGATCAGGGAAGCAATTCCTGACTCTGTGTGTGCTAAAACTTACCTGTCATTAGTGGAGGAGCAATTCAAAAAATCCTCAAAAGTATATGCCAGCACATTGATAATGGAAATACTCATGGGCATGGTATGAAAGTGTTGCCATCAGAATATTGCTAATAAGGGTAATGACATAATTTCTTACATTTATGAATCATTAGTTTACTTATCTTCCCATAAATAATGTTGAGTTGACTCAGGTGCCACTTGCACAATTCGAACTCATTTCAGGGATTCCATTTTATTAGGACACTCCAAAAGGATGGATTGAAGTCTTAGATTTTTCCAGTTGGACTGATGTTCAAGCATTGGAGATTTGTTCATCCTCCATCTATAATATAATGTTATTTTCCTAGTATAAAGAGGGACCTTATTTTGTTTCTCTATTAGATGATGGATTTAAAACAAATATCATGTTATTAAGAGTTGTCATGACAGTTCTGGTTGTGATGTCTCTTGTGAATCCTTGAATGTTTATTATGAGTTTTATATCTAATCAAAATGATGTCACTATCATTTAAGCCATGTTTTGAAGGGGAGAAATGATCATTAAGAGTTGCCATGCTGTTTCTGATTGCAATGTCTGATCATTAAGAGTTGTCATGATGGTTTTGATTGCGGTGTCTCTTGTGAATCCTTGAATGTGTATTATGAGTGCTCATCAAGATGATGACACTACCATTTAAGACATATTTCGAAGGGGAGAAATGAACACTCTCATTAAGTAAGAGACACCTTCATTTCATCTACTTGGCTTATCTGATTTACGTGAAGCTATTAGTTATATTGAGGGAAATAAGCAAAGAAAACCGATAAAGGGGTTCTTCCATAGTACTCGGGATATGGAATTAATACACATAAAAAATGCGGTCCAGTTCCTAGCACTTATAAGTGTTTTACACTTTCATTACCTTCACCCATAAATTATTTGCATTGGCCCATTTTCCAGAAGAACAAAGTTTTTGTGTGCATATGTTATTGTCGCCCAATATTCACTGGTGTTAAACACTCTAATTCTTTGTAGAATGTTTGCATCAGTGGGAGCTATATACAAAAGGGCAATGAAAAATTAAAGTTGATGGGTCCATATAGGAAATAAGAAGGGAAATTGCATGTACGCTAAGATGAGTGGGAGCTAGTATATCACATTTGTACTTTATGGTACGATACATATAAAATTAGTTTTCCATTACTAAGCCTACTGTCTAAGGTGACAATGCAATTTTTTATTTTAGCTATGTTGTGATACAACCAGGCAAGCCTTGTGCCTTAACAGTTTTTCCTGGACTTTGGTACACTACATATATAATATTTTTGTGCGATAAGAAATCCACACATTAGTTCACGAGTAACAACAATTAAGTGAGTATCATGTTATGAAATATATTGTCCAAGACCAAATATTAAATTCAGCATATATGTACAAGAGCATGATAGCTGATCCCCTAACTAAAGGCTTACCATTAATTTTGCTAGCATAAGTATAACTCAAGGCCTCTAATTGTTGGGACAATTATGTAAATGAGATCTCGAATTTTGATCTGGACAATAAGAAAGTTGTTTCGCTCAATAAGTGCACATGATGATTAATAATGAAACAAACTACTAGGACCATAAGTAGGGAGTATGCCTGCATGCACATACAAACTCCCAACCATGAATAATTATCCGTGTCAACATGGAGTATTATGCTATAGATAATGGGGTTCCAGTAATAACTATTCGATTACTGTGAATACATTACCTTGGTATGGTATTTTTGTCGAGATATGGACTAATGATGATTAACCATTCGATCAAGTGGGAGAATGTTGGAATTATTATGTGATCAAATGGTCAAAATGTTGATTACCATAAGTTAATATGGGCCTATTAATTAATTTCAGGGTTAATACCAATTAAATGGCAATTAACAATTGGGCCGTGATTGGGGGGCCGAATTTATATTAACTAGATGATACCCCGCGCGTTGCTGCGGCAAATTATGATTATAAATTGATTAAAATAAAATTTAACATATGACTATATAATATCAAAATGGATAGTTCATGGTTGCGGATGGCAGCAGGAATAATAAGTTAACAACCGTATAGATCCTGTCAATGTGAAAACAAATGACATTGATAACGTCATTCTTGTGGAGTTCAATTCCAAGCACCAATATACTATATCTAAATAGGCCAAAATATTTATACTGCAAGCAATTCAAGCCAATAAAAACAATCAAGAAACAGTACAAACTTATAAGATAGTTAAGACAGCTTGTTACATGAGAAACACACACCTACATAATGCTCTGGCCAATAGATTACTTGAATGTTAGTTAGTTGCTCCCCGGATGTTGCCTGCCCTGTCATTGCTTTTCTAGTTTCGTACAATCTTTAGTGACATTCTGCAATTGTTATCATGACTGCTACATGTGTCGTCTCCTTTACCTCACCTATGAATGTTGTATGACCAATCAGCAGCATGGCAAGAAAAAAAAACAGAATTACTATGTCAGTTAGTTACGGATTGAACATGGCATTCAATAATGGTGAGATACCATGGGAAATGCGTAACATGACATTGATAATAAAGGGCGCGTAAAATGCAAGTATAGTCTAGAACATATAACATATAGAACTAACTTCATGATGTTCGCCCTTTGTGCTGGGCTTTTGCTTAACTGCTCTTACTATAATCATTCGATGCACGCTTATAAAGCTCTCAAAGAAGAAAGCAATCTCAGGACTCAACTATGTCTTATAAAGCTCGGAAGCTGTTTGTTGTGATAATGGATTTTGCAAACCTATGTCTTATAAAGCTCTCAAAGAAGAAAGCAATCTCAGGACTCAATTATGGAGATTGAAAGAGCCTCACTTGGCATAAAATTAATAAATCTCTGATTGGAAGGCTACATATTGTACTAACTTCTAGTGTATAAAATAACTTGACAATGAGAAAGAAGGATATCTCTAATATTTTATGTATATTAACATGTATGGTTACAGAAATCACTCATAAAATAGTTTTTAGCTTTCTTACATGATCAACAATTCAGAGAGTAAAAAAATTGAGAAAAAAATATCATATGTAGAAAAAACATGAGGGAGATGGGATTATTCTTTGATTACATTATAAAGATTACATTGGCCCACCTAACTTGCAGTCAATTTAAATCTTCATCAACTACCTTGTTGACATCACAAAACAAAGATCTGCACAAACATGAGTTGGTGACTTAATTTTAGTAGACTAATGCAGCCCAAAGATGTTGGTATTACTACTCAAATCAAAACAAATAGTCAAAGAATAATCAAATTTTAAATAAGAAGCAACAGCACAAACAAATATTTATATCCAACCAGCAAAAAATTAGTGTGTGACAACGCCTACGACGCGGACGATGGCTGCTCACTCCCCAGTTCAACAGGGAGGACATAGTGCAGCGTGTGGCAACTGATAAGGCAGGTAGGTTCATTGTTCAGAGACAATAACATGGAAATTCAGAGATTTCAAGAAAAATGGATTAGAGATCGACTTACATCAAGATCATCAGATCATTGTTTACCAAGACCATTCTTACGACCACCTTAGCCATACATACCGCACACTGTAGAACCTAAAGTAGTACCGACTCTTGTTAATTATGCTATTCCTCCGCAGCCCTTCCTAATCTCAAAGCAGACCTCATGTTCAGGTATACTGTATACTTGCCCATGGGCGTCCATAAACTGCAAACAAAATTCACACACACATACTCCGGCATAAGATAGATTAACTGGAACAAAATAACTGCATACCATCTCCTTGTAGAAGTATGTCTGGATGGCCTTACTATCTTTGATTTAGTAGAACAGGAACCCGTTGAAAAGATGCCAGTTGGAGTGGTATATCCCGAGCGGTCACCATGTGATTTTCAACTACAAAACAAAATGGGTTATTTACAGATAACATATAACCTAGCTTGCAGTCAATGAACCAATTTCAATTTCTTACTGAACAATCCTAATTAATCCTAATTAGGTAGGAGGAAGGAAGGAGAGGAAGTAGGAGAAGGTACCATGGTCTTTTTATTGCGAGCGGCGACGGGTCATCTTCACCTTGGCCGCACGGCCGGATGCCGATGATGCCCCGCATGGTTGAGGTGGGTCAGATTTCCGTCGTCGGCGTGGAGGAGCGCCTGCAAGTCTACCTCCACGGCCAGTGCCTCACCATACGGGAGGTGGTGGAGATGCCATCCATGGTGTTTGCTGAGGTGTTGTTCCAGCACGTCGCCGACGCTAGGGAAGAAGAAGATGCAGCCGCCTCGCTGTCGCGGCGAGGACTCCAATTCTTCCCATCACAAGAAGGAGATGGGCAATAAAATCCCTCGATGGGTGATGAAGATGGATGCATGCCGCCATCCGTTCCATGTGTGTTTGTGATGGGGAGATCGGGAGATTGAAATATTGGCAGGGAGGGATGGAAGGAGAAGAGAACGCACCAATTGGGAATCTGGAGAGGAATGGGTAGGCGCGCGTTTTTGGGAGGCGAGGAGACGATGAAGAGGGAGTCAACAGGCGGGTCCTGGAGCACAGGGGGATCAACGCTTGCACTGTAGATCTGAGCCACTTGTGGTCAATCAAACGGCTGGATTTTTTTAAAGTGACGTGGATGCATGAGAGCTCAGAGAAATCAGGTAGTGGGGATCCCCTATTTAGATATAGTAGATATGGTTGAGGTCCCACAGTCAAAGTCAATGCATTATATAAGGGAGCAGATGCACGTAAACATGAGTCCATCACATTAGTCATCGTCTTCTCCCAGAATCGCTCCTTTTCCAATCAGGAGAGCGTGGCTCATTGACGTGAAGGCCTTGCCGTTTCTCCGGTGAAGTGCTGGAGACGCTGCTGCAATTCGTCATCAACTTCAGACTCAATTTCTCTACCGAGATGGCCTCTCCAAATGGAGGTATAATTATCTATTGTCCACTAAATTCCGCATCAGATCAAATTGTGTTCATGTGTACTAGATAAGATCCATTAGCACTTATATAATCTCAGCAATTAATCTTTCACCATTGCCAAGGTCCTGGCGAGCGGCAAGCATGTCGTCTTCTAACTCGCCTTCTCCCCCAAGAGCCACTACCAAGGTCCTGACTATGGCCGTTGGCCACACCCCCGTTGGCGAGCGGCAACCAGCACGCTTACGAAGCTCCAATGCGCGGCCTACATGGTCGCACCTCGCACGGCGACAAGTTGTATCCAGCAAGGTGGTGAGCTACAACCGCGATGTGAGGATGCTGGAACCATAGTAGAATGCTGGAAGGGTGTTTTTCAGATGCTGGACCGCGGCGACGAAACTGCATTTTGCTAGATGCTGGAAACATGTTGTGCATATGCTGGAACCATGGTGACCATGAACCGCCGAATGCTGGGAGCATGGTGACCACGCCCATGCGCGGATGCTGCAACCGGCACGGTGGCAAGCTGGAACCAACAAGACGGCGAGCTGCAAACGGCATTTGTAGCCCATAGAAAATGTTTGCAAGTGGCCATGGCAATACTGGAATCGGCCATGGAAAATGTTGGAACCGGCATTTGTAGTTGCTGCCCACGGGGTTGCTGGGACCGCCTACGACGGGAATGCTTGAACGGGCGGTGGGAGATGCTTCAACCACGAGCTGCCAGAGCTGCAACCAGTG
The DNA here is from genome assembly GCF_003073215.2 of Triticum urartu. Classification (NCBI taxonomy): domain Eukaryota; kingdom Viridiplantae; phylum Streptophyta; class Magnoliopsida; order Poales; family Poaceae; genus Triticum; species Triticum urartu. The sequence goes on along the minus strand of NC_053027.1, from coordinate 25,013,278 downwards.
TCGCGAGATGCTACATCTATGGCGCGGCGGTGCTACAAGGTCGACGGCGTCCACGTTAGGATGCTACAACCATAAGCGGGGAAGCTGCAACCACAGTTTGCCATAGATGCAACATTTTTGTGGGCGGAGCTGCGAGAGGAGAGCGGCCTGGACGGGTTACTGCAACCATGAGCAAGTCCGGCGACGACGAGCCTCCGGTGCTTCAACTGAGGAGCAGTGCGCTGGTGGTCCGTGGCATGGATGGACTGCTGCAACCACGAGCAGCCCGGCGACATTGCATTAAAAAAATGTCAATTTGTTTTTGGAATTTCTGGTAAAGCTCGGCGACCTTGAAATTTCTGGTACAGCCCGGCGACCTTGTATTGTTCTGGACGAGTAGAAGAAATTTGGTACCTCTCACTGTACCAGAACAATCCGGCAGCTGCATAAAAAAATGTCAATTTGCTTTTGGAAAATCTGGTAGCTATGTCGGAAAATTTGGCAGTTGTATCAAAAAAATGCGGAAGCAGGTACAGTATCCCTGTACTACAAAATTTGTTGAGCGGCACAACTCCTTTTTAATCTCTTAATAATTCGTCCTTCATATATTCTCTGGAAATCCGCTCAACAAATATGCTTTTATGTAGTGTTTTTACCTTTCAAAAATGACTTGGCAATTTAGTAAAATAACACCGGCAACCAGTTAGACATGCGAGAACATTTGCCCATACGAAAAAATGTTTTCGTGGGAAAGAAGTGTTCACTTATTCAAAATAAATGTTCACATACGTTTAAAACCCACATGTTTTTATAAATATGTTTGTTGCATGGCTTTTTTGGTATAAAAATTATATTGTATATGGAATATAAAAATGTTCATCTCATATAAAAAACCATAGACCCAATACATGTATATGATATACCCATGATATCATATACCCAATATATCGTATACCTAATGTAAAAAAAGTATGATCCATGTATAAGTACAACATACCTCTTACTAATACATGTATGAAAAAAATGTCTTCATGTACCTATAAAAATCATGACGCATTAACTTCTGATTTGTATCTTCCTATTTCTATTAATATCTCTCAAATATGCAAAGTTGGCACTAATATCTCTCAAATATGCAAAGTTGGCATGCGTGGCATTTCCTTTCCTATTTGCTACTACTACATAATTGTTGCCATGCATGCTACTAATGACATTATTTATGGTAGGTATTCTGTTATATTTATTTCTAAATCAGTCAATTGTAATGATCTAAAAGCAATCAAGTGTCCCAAATGTGTTTATATATTCATCTGCACTAGGAAAATAACAAATAGTAACTGGAAAAATCTTGCCTAGCACGTTCGTTTAGCAGGATGAACGAATGGAAAGTTTTATTTCTCGGGTTTCATATTTTTTAGCAAAAGAGGGTTTCCCCTCCGATTTCTATTAAAGAAACCATCAGAATCTAGTACACATTACCCATAACGCAACCCCCAACAACCAATACATGTAGCGAACCAACCTGTGGTTGAGATGGTTAGGTGGACAGTGGTATCCCCAACCCACCAGGATTTAAATCCTGATGCTCGCATTATTTCTGGATTTATTTCAGGATTTCCGGCGATGCACTTTCCAGTGGAGGAGACGTTCCCGTCGACGACGAGGCGCCTACGGTGACTTCGTAAATCTCAAGATGATATGCCGGCTCAGTCTCTCAGAGGTGCTCATATGCGTAGGGTGTCCGTGTGTGCATTTATAGGGGTGAGTGTATGTGCGTGCATATGAGCGCTTGTGTCTGTAATGATGCTAAAAAAAACCAACACCGCCCCTAGTGGGCGTCTCGGGGGCAACTCCCCCCTCGCCGGAGTAGCCCCTCTCCCCCTCGCCGCCGCACGAGGCTGCCGCCGGGCAAGGCCCATGGCGCAGCCGGGGACTGCGGCGGCGGGGCATGCGCTGCTCTGGTTCACATCGGAGGGTCTTGTATCTGGGCGGCGGCCCCCGGCGAGGCCCCTTGTCACATGCGGTGAGCAGTGGGGTGGGCGCGGTGCTGGCGATCTGGTCGGGTGGCCGGCGGATCTTCGGTGGGCTGGGACCTCGCGTGGCTGCCCTGGTGGTTGGCGGCGTCAGATCTGGCTGCTGGCCATCTTCCCCTGCTCGGTGCGTTTCACCCTCGACGGTCCCTGGCTGTGCAGGCGTCTGGCCTACCTCTGGGTTGCGGGTGATTCTGGTGGTCGGGATCCAGATAGGGGGAAACCCCTGGTCGGCTCCAGCCGGCCGCGACGACGACGACGTCCGTGGGTGTCGATTTCTTCATGGGGATGTCGGTCGAGGTCTGCCCTTCCACACCCCACCACCTTGCTTCTCGGGTGAAAACCTAACTCCGGTGGGCGGCGGCGGCGTCCTTGACGCCGTGACCTTCTTGAAGGCGTCGCCTTGAGGGCAGTGTGGTGGCGGGCTAAGTACGGGGTCGGTGACAGCACCCGAGGATCGAGGGACCAGTGGGCGCCTTTTTTGATGGAGCGGTGCTTCATCCTACACATTGATGACGGCGGATCTTGACGGCGTGGTGCAGTGGAGACTCGGCGCCCGATGCGCGGTGATGGACTCGCGCAGGCGGAGGCAGTTGTCTGGCGTCATGGTGGCGTCGATGGCAGAGTGGCCTAACAAGGTAGAAGCCTCAATATCTGCTCTGAAGACGGACATGTGGAAGATGGCGGCGACGACACATGTGAGTGCGTCAGACCAGTTTATGCTCCAGACCCGGTATGTGGCTCGGCTGGGGCTTCTGACTTTTGATGATAGGCTTAGGTAAGTGGTCCGGGTATTTGGCCCAGGTAGCACCCCTTCATCGTATGGATAGAAATAGTGGCATATGTTACCAAGATGACGGATTCAGACATATTGTTGTAATATTTTGTAAGGTCCTCGAGAATAATCAATAAAGTGGCCATATGCATCTCCTAGATGCAGAGGCCGAGAGTTATCTTCCTTTTCTTAAAAAAATGTAAGGCATTATCCGCTATCCGGCCACATCCAGCAGCTACAACTTGTTAAACCGAGAGAGACGCAACATTCATCTATTACAATTCTACCAAAAGAAAGCCAAACATCTAGAACAGATGTCTAGATAGGAGATTCCTTCCTGGGAGGCGCACACCATCACATCTGTAGCCGCGGCACACCAAATCGCCACCCTTTGTGAAGCCCTGTAGATCTCACTTGCCACTTGCTCGATGAGTCTTGCTTCCGGTATCAATCATTTTTTCCTCTCGGTCCTTCCTCTGCAAAACAGCCTAGTCAGTAATCCAATTACACATTCTTTTGATTGTCCCTACCGGGTCATTGATATTTTTCCTACCAAAAATAATGTCATTTCTACTAATCCAAATTGCCCAAAGTAAGGCCGAAGTGCCGGTCAACACCAGCTTTTCATATTTCTTTTAAAAAAAATTAAGTCAGTTCCCAAAACAACCATTCAGATCTCTCGGGGTATGCTTTAGATCAAAAGCACAGCCAACTATATTCCATATGAACCTAGTTACTGAACAAGAGAAGAATAGGTGATCATTGTTTTCCTCTTTCCCACACAGGACACACGGTTTGTCCCCTTTCCATCCTCTCTTTAATATATTGTCTCTGGTTAGGATACTTTTTTTGTTTAACATAGGGAAAAAATATTTTTCCCTGGTACTCTTGTTTTCCACAAGAATTTTTGCGGAAACCCCACATCCGTTTTGATGAGATGGAGGTAGAGAGATTTTACAGAAAATTTCCTATTAGTAGATAGCATCCACATACGTTTGTCTCTTCCTCCATACATCAAGATCTCTTCACATCTCTTTTTTAAACTATTCCATAGTTGTTCAGTATCCCCAAACAGAGCTCTTCTAAAAGAGAAGAGATCCCATCCTTTGTCAATGGCTTCCTTGACAGAAAAATGTTTTGATCATTGCTAATGAAGTATAGAGAAGGGTAGGGATCTTTCAAAGGTTTGTCATCTACCCACCAGTCTTCCCAAAATCTGGTATTTCAACCATCACCAAGTTTTTTCTTAATATGAGGGTAAACAAATTTCCTAATTTTGAGAAGGCTAGACCAGAACTAGGAGTCCCCATTATTGTGTTTTACCCCAGACAGACATTTGTGCTTGATATATTTGGCTCTAATTATATCTTGCCAGAGCCCATCTTCTTCCTCTAGTTTCCATAACCACTTAGCCAGAAGAGAAATATTAAAGACTTCCAAATTAGTAAGTCCTAGCCCCCCTTGCTGTTTTGGGAGACAACAGGTCTTCCAAAACAAAAATGATAAAAAAAATGCATCGATCAATGAATCTAGCTAGAGGACATTCTGTTGTGGATCGAAGGGAGTCAATCGTGAGTGGCGTTTGTTGTTTGCTCGCTCTAGTTTCTCTGATGCTTTTCTTTTTCAGATTTTCAATGTAAGAAGGTGAAGCGGGTGAAGGAGTTGAAGAATATGGGTACAAGTAGAAGTGTTTCTGACCTGGTGATCTTCCTGGGATTTCCCCCAATGTTTGGCTCTTTGGTGGGTCGCAAGCTGATGGGCAGTTGTTCCCTATGGTTCAGGGTATTGTGGTTCAGATTTAGTTGAAACCGGGTGATAGTTTAGCCCGACCTGTTTTTCAGAAATAGAAAACATACAACACTTTCGTTTTGGTAGGCCTTTTCAAACACAAGGACGACTGAGATTGCCCAATACCTCTTCATAAAAGAAGGTAGGACGGGCATTTTACGAAAAATAGTCCGCCCACCCATCCGCCCCCTGCAAAAAAAAAGCTGGAGTGTATACGTATATGAATATAGGACCCGCCCGCCCGCCTGCCCGCGAAAAGTGGTACCCCGCTCGTCCGAAAAAAAAGTGAAACCCCGCCCGCTAGGATAAAAACTTGAACCGACCCGGCCGGCCGCCCGCCCGCGACTGCGGACATGGCGCGCATGTAGAAGTGCAGACGCCGCCCGCACGGCAACCCACAAATAAAATACCAGAGCGTACCCGCCCGCCCGCGCCTGCGAACGTGCATGCAGATGTGCCCACCCCGCGATCAATGCGTTGACGAGGGAGGCGCGACAGGCGGCAGTCCTGCAGTCAATGCGTGGAACTGGCGCGCGTCGTTATCCGCACGCCGCCCCGTCCCGTCGGTCGCCGCTGCCGTCCGACAGCCCCGCTGCCTCGCCTGCCGCGCCCTCGTCCCGTCGGTTGCCGCTGCTGCCCGACAGCCCGGCCGCCTCGCCTGCCGCGCCCCCGTCCTGTCGCGCCTGCCTGCCGCCTACCCGCCCACCGCCGCATCGCTTGCCGTGCCCGCCTGCAGCACTGAAGGAAATATGCCTTAGAGGCTATAATAAAGTTATTATTTATTTCCTTATATCATGATAAAAGTTTATTATTCATGCTAGAATTCTATTAACCGGAAACATGATACATGTGTGAATACACACTACAAGAAATATGTTAATCCATGACGGATTTCTGGTGACAAATTCAAAATCCGTCACGGCAGCCGTCACCGATTAGAAGGATGCGAATGGGCCCAAAAACATTGACCTCTTGATGACGGACATTGAGATACCGTCACAAAATCTGTCACCAATTGGACCTAGCTTTTTCCCCTTATACACTAGTATATCTGGACATCAAGGATTCCTCTTATTTATGTGTGGTGGGGATGCTCCTTGTGTGACACATGTGTCGTTCAGAGTTGTTAGGAATACATGCGGGTGCCCATTGTATGAACCACATGTCAGTGTCATTTACTGTCATAGTAATACTGCGAGTAATACGAGAATAATGTGCTCGTGGCCACGTCAGGGAACATTAAAGTGTTGGCCTTACACGTCATTACAACCGAGAGAAATAATAGCGATAATAATGTGCTCCTGGTTACTGTCCCATGTCAGCGAACAGTAAGTTGTTAGCCCCACATGTTATTACAACTGAAAGAAAAGATAGCAAAATAATAACAGTAAAGTGAGACCTAATGAACAACCGTGTAAAAGTCTAACAATCAGGCTACATGTACATTTATATACACAATGAAACAGTTATTTCTGGCTTTAAGTAAGACAGAAGCTTACACTTGCGTCGAAGTCTATACTGATAGGCCGGCCCATTTGAGGGAACATAAAACAAGGAATATTATAGAGACAAAGGAGCACCCGGGGTGAGATTCGATTTCGAGTCTCCTGGGTAATAGCTAGCCACTTGCTAGTGAACGGCATTTTGATAATAAAAAAAATGGCGCGTTATACTTGAGGCAACACGTTCAGTTTATTTCCGTTTTTCTCCTACTTGAAGCGAGTCAAGCTAGTTTTTCTCCTTTGTTTCGTTTTCTTTTGTTTTTTCTTCTCCGAGGTTTTTCATTTGTTTCTTCAGTTTTTTCATTTATTTTCCCTTCGATTTATTTTGTTTTTTTTCTTCTTGCATTTTTGGGTTTTTCTTTGTCTCTTTTTGTTTGCATTTTTTGGGGTTTTCTTTGTCTCTTTTTTTTATTCTACATTCTTATATACTTGTTCAACATTTCTCTAATAATGGTTCAACATTTTTTTATACGAGATCAACATTTTTTCAAATACTTGTTGAACATTTCTCTAAAATTTGTTCAACATTTTTCAAATACTTTTTCCCGATTTTTTAAATATTTTTTCAACACTTATATACATGATCATATTTTTTTAAATATGTTTTCAATATTTTTATATACATGATCAATATTTTTTCAAATATTTTTCAACAAGTTTCAATACTTGTTCAACAATATTCAAATACTTGTTCAATATTTTATAATACTTTTTCAACATTTTTTCAATTTTTTTGCGGAGTGTTTTTTATATATAGAATATATTAAAGTATAAACAAAATTACAAAAGTAAAAACAAAACAGAAAACGTAAAAGAACAGGGAAAGGAGGCGCACCCTACACACAATCCACGTATGGCTGGCACAATGCGCATAGTTGGGCCAGCCCAACAGTATAGCATACATATTCTTGTAAAAAAAAGAATTTGGGCGATTTTCCTAGTGCGTTTCCTACCTTTTTAATTTTTCCGAACTTTGTGTTCATTTACAAATTAACCTTTTGTCGTATTAAAATTAATAATATTATGTATTTAAAATATTTATTTATTTTCATCATTGTGTACCTTGAAGAGCCAATCATGAACTTTTCCTAAACTGTACGTGGGTTTAAACTGTACATTTTTTAACAACACATTGACAATTTTTGAATAGATGTGAGACATTTTCCATAACAAGTTGTCGATTTGTCGGACGCACTAACACTTTCTTAAAGTATTATGACGGCAGTGGTAAATTTTTATCACTCCATCAGATCCATATTATTTGTCTTTAATTTTTCTTTGGAAAAACATACTTGTGTTAGCAAGCCTGTGTTTAGGTGTTATGCAATAAAGTTCATAAAATTGGTTTGAAAAATTATATTTGTGTTAGCAAGTCTGTGTTTAGGCGTTATGCAATAAAAGTAAAGAAATTCTAATCGCGAGGGTGCCAAGATACGACCGCGAACATGTAGTTTACCTTTTTTTGAATTGTGAAAAATGCAAATGGAGTTTGAAAAACATGAATTTTGGAATGGTGCCCTCATATGACACCCAGAGGATGTTGTAAAATTTTGAGAAGATTTTGTGAAAATTGTGACATATGCACATGGGTGTGAGTTACATCGGCCTGGGCAGTCCTGGAGCTGCAATCCCCCCTGGAAGTGTCTGGCAATGGCAGCGACGCTGCCCTGTTGCTCCAAGTCTCGGCGCCTCGCCATCTTTGGCAGGAGGCAAGGTTGGGGTGAGGCCTAATGTTGTTGTTTTTCTGCAGTTGAGGGCACCTCCTCACCTAGTTGTAGTCACTTGATGAGGATGCCCATGTGTGTGTGTGTGTGTGTGTGTGTGTGTGTGTTTTCATGTTTTTCAGACTCCTTTTTGGAGGTTGTACCCTCGATGTCTTCCTGTTCAATATATGCAATGAAACGCAAACTCTTTTGCGTTTTCGCGAAAAAAACCGACTCCGGGTATGACGTTTACCCTTTTTAAAATTTTGAAAAATGCATATGGAGTCTGAAAAACATGAAATTTGGCATGGTACCCTCACGTCACATTCAGATCACGTCGTTAAAACTTCAAAAGGTTTTGAAAAAGTTATGACATACGCTGCTTCGAAACCAAAACATCTCCAAGAAAGAATCTAGGTTTCGAGAAGAAATGGGTCAGGTTTGAAGGCGAAGCAGCCATACTTCATCTGTTGGCATTGAAATTTTTTATACACTCAACATACACCATTTTCTGATAGGTTACAGATAAGAGTTTGAATTAGCCATAACAAACCATTCATCTTTTGCAAATTACTTAACAAGGAGAAATCTATTTGTTATGTAAAGATTTTTTTTGCATGAAACCAGTCTGTTTAAATTCAAATTGTTAATGGGAACATAAAATTAACCTTTATTTAAAATTTGAAACTTTTCTGTACTTATAAGAAATATTCATACGTTTTAAAACATATAATTATACAGCAAAAGAAAATTATATATTGGAAAAATTATTAGTCTATTACAAAATTCATTCAGAGATGCCGATAATAAAGTTCCAAATCTAAATGAAAAGTAGGCCCACATGCATTTTTAGTTTACTGTCCACCTCGTGTGCAACTACACTTGCATGCCCTTTCGGTTGAAGGATAGTTCGGTTTCTAAGATTCCCGAGATGTGCATACCTTAGAGAGCAATCTATAGTCCACATTTTCCGAAGTTACCTAAGATTTTAACACAAACACATGAGGTCTGGAAAGGACCCCATACCGGTTTTCATAAATTTCTGATCAGTTTTAGATATCATCATCATTTTTCCCGATAACTTGGAAATAGAAGTTCGAGTTATCCCTAACAAACATTCTATATTTCCATCTATCTCCAGGACATAAGCTAAATTGAAAAATAATACATCTTTACATATATTTATTTCTGAAAGTTTTAAACCTTATTTGAGATACTTGTAGTTCAGAATGGAATTACTTTTAATAAATTTATTTGCAAGTTACTTTACAAGGGTGCCTTAATTCGTTAATAAAAATGCAAAAAAAAAAGTTAGGACGAAATCAAGGAGAGAGTGGGCTGGGCCGAAGCAAATAAAAGCCACTAAGGTTCACAGGCGTGTATCTCGCGTGAGCCAATTCCTGTGTCCTGATTGGTTGTTCCAACCCTCCCACGGATCGCAGACAGCCACCGTCCGATCCTCCCGAATCCAACGACAAGGAATGCTCCCCCTCTTTCCTGTGTTTCCTTCCGTCCACGGTCCACCCACGAGCCACGAGACGCCTGCTTATCTTCCACCGAGAGGAATTGGATCCATGGCGGCCTCTTCCAGATCCTACACCCTCCACCCTCCCCCTCCCCATCCATGGCGACCGCCACTCCACCAAGACAAAGGCTGGCAGCCACCGCAACCTCGCCATATATGGCATCTTCCCTCTTCATCCCGAAACCGTCGCGTTAACAGCCGCCGCAACCTCTTCATCCACAAGCATCTACATCTCTGCATCCCGCACCGACCATATGCGATGTTAACCTCGCCCAGTTGGCGGGGACGCCCCTGAAGGCGGATCTAGTGCACGCGTCGCGGGTGCCGTGCTGCGGATGGTGCCATCTTGCTGCAAGGACCGACCAGGTCCCCCATGGGCTTGCATAAGCTGGATGGGCCGGATGTGGTGACTATGGGCGTGCTCGAGGTCCTGCTCCAGCCTCCACCTGATGGAGTTTCGCCGCATCGGACCGGCGGGATCCTCGGCAGGCTGTGAGCTGCAGGTCCCACCAGGTCTCCCCCCTATTGCTTTTGATTTTTCCCACCTTTCCTTTCTGATTTCCCAAACCGTTCTTAGTGCTTCTTGACACGCAGGTACTACAGGTTTGATGGTGTCTTCATCGGTTGAGATAGAGTGCCGTTCAGCAGCATGGTTTGAGGAGAGTTGGTAGCGAAAATGGTGTCTCCCTCGGATGACTTTGGCGGGTACAGCCGGATCCGTGGCCATGAAGGCACGGGGATTAACCCAAGTTGAAGTATGGCGAGTGCCGCCGGCGCTTGAGGAGCTGGAGAGTAACTTAGTGTTCTACAGGAGGGACGAGACTTGCCTGCTCCCCTGTCGTGTGCTCATCCGTGCTCCCGTCTACGTGGCTTGATTTGATTAGAACAAAATATGGCCCGGCCCTACCCCCTTAAAATCAGGGGGGAGATGATTAGATTAGAAAGAAAAAAGGAAAAAAGAAAACCGTACGATTAAGTGGGAGCACGGATGGGAGCACGAGGAGGGAGCACGCAAGCCGGATCCCTACAGGAGATGTTTGTAATGTTAATTTTTTACTGATTTTTTTTGCTCCTGTACATGTGTATTTTCTGCTCTGTTTATGTAACATTCATTTTGGTGAATGAAATGAGCATATATTTTTTATGATAAAACATATTGCCTTAAATTTCCATGGACCAAGACAAGAGAAATAAGATGAGAGGTGGTTGTGTCGCTTTTAGTGAATTAGTGGGCCTTGGACCGACCATAGTGTAATGGGCCAAAATTCAATTGGGTTGATTGCTATATGGGTTGTCACTGTTGGACCTAGTCAGAATTTGATGGGTCATGTTTTTAATTGAGCTGATTCCTACATGGGCTGCCATGTTAGATCCTTGTCAAATGATGACATGGCAAACATGTTAACGCCGTTAGAAGCATATCAGTTAAGCACGTTTGGGGCAGATCCATGACGGTCATGAGCCGTGAAGGATGTTGTGATGTCAAATTATGACGCGATATACATGACAGATTTCTACTTCATCATGGATGGGCACCCATGACAGATTTTCATTGATCCGTGACAGATCAGATCCGTCATGTATTAACAGATTTCTTGTAGTGACATAGACAAACAGAGTGTCACTAGTATGCCTCTACTTGACTAGCTCACTGATCAAAGATGATTATGTTTCCTAGCCATAGACAAAGAGTTGTCATTTGATTAACGGGATCACATCATTACGAGAATGATGTGATTGACTTGACCCATTCTGTTAGCTTAGCACTTGATCGTTTAGTATGTTGCTATTGCTTTCTTCATGACTTATACATGTTCCTATGACTATGAGATTATGCAACTCCCGTTTACTGGAGGAACACTTTGTGTGCTACCAAACGTCACAACGTAACTGGGTGATTATAAAGGTGCTCTACATGTGTCTCCAAAGGTACTTGTTGGGTTGGCGTATTTTGAGATTAGGATTTGTCACTTCGATTGTCGGAGAGGTATCTCTGGGCCCACTCGGTAATACACATTACTTAAGCCTTGCAAGCATTGCAACTAATGAGTTAGTTGTGGGATGATGTATTACGGAACGAGTAAAGAGACTTGCCGGTAACGAGATTTAACTAGGTATTGAGATACCGACGATCGAATCTCGGGCAAGTAACATACCGATGACAAAGGGAACAACGTATGTTGTTATGCGGTTTGACCGATAAAGATCTTCGTAGAATATGTAGGAGCCAATATGAGCATCCAGGTTCCGCTATTGGTTATTGGCTGGAGACGTGTCTTGGTCATGTCTACATAGTTCTCGAACGCGTAGGGTCCGCATGCTTAAAGTTCGATGACAGTTATATTATGAGTTTATGTGTTTTGATGTACCGAAGGTAGTTCGGAGTCCCGGATGCGATCACGGATATGACGAGGAGTCTCGAAATGGTCGAGACGCAAAGATCGATATATTGGACGACTATATTTGGATACCGGAATGGTTCCGGGTGAGATCGGGATAATACCGGAGCACCGGGAGGTTATCGGAACCCCCCGGGAGGTATATGGGCCTTAATGGGCTTTAGTGGAAAGGAGGGGAAAGGAGCACGGGAGGGGGCGCGCCCCCCAAGCCCAATCCGAATTGGGAGGGGGGCTGGCCCCCCCTTTCCTTCCTCCCTCCTTCCTCTTCCTTCCCTCTCCCTCTCCAAATAGGAAAAGGAGGAGTCCTACTCCCGGGGAGTAGGACTCCCCCCTTGGGCGTGCCTCCTCCCCTTGGCCGGCCCTCTCCTCCCCCCTTTATATACGGAGGAGAGGGGCACCCCATAGACACAACAATTGATCTCTTAGATCTTTTAGCCGTATGCGGTGCCCCTCTCCACCATAGTCCATCTCGTTTATATCGTAGCGGTGCTTAGGCGAAGACCTACGACGGTAGAACATCAACATCGTCACCACGCCGTCGTGCTGATAGAACTCTCCCTCAAAGCTTGGATGGATCGGAGTTCGAGGGACGTCATCAGGCTGAACGTGTGCAGAACTCGGAGGTGCCGTGTGTCGGGGATATACCCCGCGGTATGACCCGGCCAGAAGTATGACCCGTCTGGACTTGGCGCTTTATCATGGCCCGCTGGAGGATTGGCGACTCACGGGTCTGGCAGTTCACTGGTGTGACGACTCACGAGCCCGGCGACTTGATGATGGCCCCGACGGCGGGTCAGACGGATGACAAGCGCCCAAGGCCTAGTAGGCCGGCTAAATGTTATAGTGGGCCGGCTTAAGACGAAAGGCATGAGGAATATTTCCTTTACGAGGAAGCAAGACCCATACTTGTATCCGACTTGTAATAAGAGAATAAGTTAGTTCTAATCCTACTAGGATTCTACATGTAAGCCGTCCCTTCAACTTATATATGGAGGGGCAGGGCTCCCCAAAGGGGGACAAGTAAGAAACAATCTCTAGGGCTAGACACAAAGGGGGATCCGGCTTATGCGGCGACTCTCTCATGAGCATAATGAGATCTAGCCACAAACAGCACGTAGGGCTATTACCGGATGATGTTTCCGGGGGCCCGAAGCTGTCTAAATCCTTGTCTTGTGTTGCGTCTCTCGATTCCGCTCAACCCCTCTCAAGCTACTACAAAGATGCGTTGGCCTCACGACGAAGTCCTCACACTAGGACATCTGCCGTGACAACTCCATGACAGTTGGCGCCCACCGTGAGGCCATGCGCACGGTGGTGTTGAGTTCTTGGAGGGAGCTCTTCGGGGATCGAGAAGTTCGCGATTTGTTGAAAGAAGAAGAACCGGTTTTGAAGGATCTACATCGTCTCCATAAGCAAGCGGCCGGAACGACGTACACGATTTGAGATGAAAGAAATTTAGGGTTGTGTTTTTTACAGCCGCCGAAAAATCATGTCGATCCACCAACACCGAGACAAATTATTGTTTGATCATCAAAGAACAAAATTAATTCTCAGATGTTCAAGTCCAGACTTGGCCTGGGGTTGCAGCGAGTCACGACTCAGGAGGAGATTTAACTAATCGATTCTGCTGTTCATCTAAGGGAAACCCACGCCTGTACATACCAAGAAAAAGTACTAGACTAGCTATGTTTGCCCCAGCCGCGTCTGTCACGTTAAATGGATCATCCATCATCCGAACAAAACATCTAAATCTATTTTTGACATGTATTGTTTTTTGTCAATGAACAATTACTTTGCCCTGTAATATTTTTACACATGATAAATTTTTTATGCCATCATACCGCGGATACGGAGTGCATGCACTAGCATTCGTCCATGTCACGCTGCTCGACAGACATGCGTGCAAGCCGCCGTTCCCGCGGTCCAGTATTCATCAACTCGTCAGGACCCCCGCAGTCCAGTTTTACATCAACGTGCCGGCCAACTCACCCGTTCGCGCCGTCTTACAACGCCACGGACGACTCGCCCGTCCACCTGCGAGACCGGTTCATGCATCCTCGCCAGCTTACAACACGGGGGGAAACTTGCTCGTCTGCACCGGCTTACAATGCCGTGACCGGGTCATCTTTCTGCTCCTGCGGTCGATTCATCCGTGATGGATTTCAGTGATCATCAACTCCGCGGTGAATAGTTTCCGGCCTAACATATCAGGTGAAATCCATCCAGCATATATTTTATATTATTTTCTTTAAAAGAGCAATTATTCTGGCTTGTAAGTTCTCCAATGCAGGACGGGGTCATTATATCATTGCGCTGTTGAAGGACTCATACCGGTTTATATCACGGTCAAATATGGAGAGTCTCAAGCCAACTCCTCGAGTAGTCTTAAGACTCGAGGGCTACAATGACATGACTCGAGAACTCCGGGTCATTGGAGGGAATGATAACCCGGTTCCGGAGGACACCGCCATATTGATGGAAAATTTAAGGGCCCTCAAAAAATTGTCGGTTCAAAATAAAGATTCCGGTTTAAAATCCGGTTCAAGAGACATCTCTCTCCCGCAAAGCTTTGAAGATCTCAAATCCGGTTCAAACATCCGGCTCAAGGTAAATTTGTCTCTTACAAAGCTTTTAAGCTCTCAAATCCGGTTCAAACATCTGGCTCAAGGACAATCTGTCTCCCACAAAGTTTTGAAGCTTTCAAATCCGGTTTAAAGTTTTGGTTCAAAAAGAATTAATCTCTCGCAAGATTCGAGTTCTCAGAAAAATTAAAGGTTGCCAAAGAGAACTTGCTGCCATGATGCGCGGTTCAAACATGGGTATCCTGCCCTACGGCTTACCTTATTATGGTCACTTGGGGGCTTCCTGCTCATCGAGCATAGCTGTCGGTACCCTCTTGATCGGCGCGATGCCAAAATTTATATGGTCACTTGGGGGCTTCTTGTTCAAACATAGGTCGTATTCGAACCAAAGAGAACATAGCTGTCGGTACCCTCTTGATCGGCACACTGCCAAAGTCACTGGGGGCTTCTTGATCGTATTCGAATCATAGCTTAACCCCTTTTGGGCCCGACTTGGATAGTATTTGAATCAGGGTCGTTAAAAACCTCTCAAGGTCATTTGGGGGCTTCCTGTTCAAACATAGGTCGTATTCGAACCAAAGAGAACATAGCTGTCGGTACCCTCTTGATCGGCACACTGCCAAAGCCACTGGGGCTACATGATCGTATTCGAATCCTAGCTTAACCCCTTTGGAACGTTTACTGATCGTATTCGAATCAGAAACCTCGATTTTTATTTGGTTTAAGTTTTTGCAAACAATCTTTGGTTTTGTCTTGAGACTTTTTTTGTTCAGATCTAAGTATAAGTGTGGTTTCGTTTAAACCCGGCTTGGCTTTGGACGATAAGTCGCCAACATGTGACAATTCCACGACAATCATCATATATTTGGAGGTATTGGCTTCTAAGGATTAGGTTACACCCTTACTGCACAGGTCCTGTAAACCGACAGTACAAATTCAATATCACAATGGTTATATGTGGGATATTATGGCTCGCCCTGTGGTAAACTGCCAAGGGATCTTGTGATTTACTTGTGTCCAGGATAAGACTACATTTGGGTGGTTACCCCCTGGCTTTTGACGTTAAGTTGCCAGGGCATATGTTGTTTAACCTTTGTGCAGGATTTACAGAGCTATGACTTACATAAATGATTAAGTTCCGGCCCATCATCAAAGATTGAAATTGGTGTTTCAAAAGGATTATCAATTCTTGATTTTCTCAAAGGCTATAAGTCGTCGGGTTATAAAAATTCCGGTTTACAATGGAGGCGTATTAAATCATCATCGGCCAAGAGCCGCCGGGTATTTAAACTTCGGATTTACTTGTCAACAGATAAGGTATTTAAAGTCGCTTTGGCGCAATGGCTATTATTTTATCAATGGATATGGTTTATTCTACAATGGAAGGAATAGTCCCGAGTCGCTGCAGGCTTACGACCCGGCACTTGGGGGATACATTATTCAAATTGAGATTACATCGAATATGCAAGTCCCATGTCACTGCCAGCATGCACCATGGCACTTGGGGGCTAATGTAAAGTCATTTTGTGCTCACTTTATTGAAGACCCGACCCATCACATTGTAATGGGCCGACCCTTGGGGCTACCAATTGCTTCTGTCAAAAATTCAAGGTAAACAAGCATTAATCCATTATATTGAACGGTCCACTATTCAGTTGGTAGAGTACAAAGCTCTTAACCTTGTGGACGTGAGTTCAAGCCTCATGGTGGAGATTATATTATATGATGTTATTATCAATAAATTATATACAAAGTCCTAGCTCAATATTATCTCACTAAGCCGGCCCTTGGGGGCTACACATTGTTGTTCAAGTTTACATGGTTATATCTACAAAGTCCTTGCTCATTATTGCATAATGACCCGGCCCTTGGGGGCTACACTGGTTGAAGTTTTCATGAGCATAAGGCAATTACAAGTCTCATGTTGCTGCAAGCATGACAACCCGACACTTGGGGGCTATAGGTGATATGCATATATGGGAGAAAAAATCTTCAAATTCTTAGTTTGGAGTAGACCAGATTAACCCGGTGTCTGCAACAATCATGAGCCAGCATCATTTATTTATAACCCGACAATTTTGGCAATCATAAATCGGCAAGATCTACATCTGTAAGCCGGCTGAATATCAGTTGAATATTTCAAGACCAATATTTTTGTCAAGTCAGAGCATTGAAGGCCGACTCAAATGGATTATTCCTTATAATATTTCTCTACAAGAGCCAATGTCAGCAAATTGGTTATGAAGCTGGCTATTGACCCAGAATTTTTAGAAGAAGTGCTTGGACTTTTGCATTGGCAATGTTTGGACATATCTGTTAAAAGAGATTTGCTATACGATCTTGAATATGCATCCAGGAGGGAATGACAAGGACTTAAAGATGATCAGGTGCCGGTTCAGGAATTTTTTAACCCGGAGCACAACCTATCAAGTTTGTTCTTGTGTTTATTTTATAGGATCAGTTTAACATGGATATATCCAAATTAAACTGGGGGCTAATGTCGGGGATATACCCCGCGGTATGACCCGGCCGGACTTGGCGCTTCACCATGGCCCGCCAGAGGATTGGCGACTTACGGGTGTGGCAGTTCACTAGTGTGACGACTCATGAGCCTAGCGACTTGATGATGGCCCCGATGGCAGGTCAGACGGATGAGAAGGGCCTAAGGCCCAGTAGGCCAGCTCATGTTATAGTGGGCCAGCTTAAGACGGAAGGCATGAGGAATATTTCCTTTACGAGGAAGCAAGACCCGTACTTGTATCCGACTTGTAATAAGAGAATAAGTTAGTTCAAACCTACTAGGAATCTACATGTAAGCCGTCCCTTCAACTTATATAAGGAGGGGCAGGGCTCCCCAAAGGGGGACAAGCAAGAAACAATCTCTAGGGCTAGACACAAAGGGGGAGCCGGATTATGCGGCGACTCTCTCATGAGCATAATGAGATCTAGCCACAAACAACACGTAGGGCTATTACCGAAAGATGTTTCCCGGGGCCCGAAGCTGTCTAAATCCTTGTCTTGTGTTGCGTCTCTGGATTTCGCTCAACCCCTATCAAGCTACTACAAAGATGTGTTGGCCTCACGACTAAGTCCTCACACTAGGACATCTGTCGTGACAATTCCACGACACCGTGCGTTCGGTACTTGATTGGTCAGATTGTGAAGACGTATGACTACATCAACCGCGTTGTGCTAAGCTTTCGCTTTTGTTCTACGAGGGTACGTGGACACACTCTCCCCTCTCGGTGCTATGCATCACCATGATCTTGCGTGTGCGTGGGAATTTTTTTGAAATTACTACGTTCCCCAACAGTGGCATCAGAGCTAGGTTTTATGCGTTGATGTTATATGCATGAGTAGAACACAAGTGAGTTGTGGGCGATACAAGTCATACTGCTTACCAGCATGTCATACTTTGGTTCGGCGGTATTGTTGGATGAAGTGGCCTGGACTGACATTACGCGTACGCTTACGCGAGACTAGTTCTACCGACGTGCTTTGCACATAGGTGGCTGGCGGGTGTCAGTTTCTCCAACTTTAGTTGAACCGAGTGTGGCTACGCCCGGTCCTTGAGAAGGTTAAAACATCATTAACTTGACAAACTAGTTGTGGTTTTGATGCGTAGGTAAGAATGGTTCTTGCTCAGCCCGTAGCAGCCACGTAAAACTTGCAACAACAAAGTAAAGGACGTCTAACTTGTTTTTGCAGGGCATGTTGTGATGTGATATAGTCAAGACATGATGCTATATTTTATTGTATGAGATGATCATGTTTTGTAACCGAGTTATCGGCAACTAGCAGGAACCATATGGTTGTCGCTTTATTGTATGCAATGCAATCGCCCTATAATTGCTTTACTTTATCACTAAGCGGTAGCGATAGTCGTAGAAGCAATAGTTGGCGAGACGACAATGATGCTACGATGGAGATCAAGGTGTCGTGCCGGTAACAATGGTGATCATGACGGTGCTTCGGAGATGGAGATCACAAGCACAAGATGATGATGGCCATATCATATCACTTATATTGATTGCATGTGATGTTTATCTTTCATGCATCTTATTTTGCTTTGATTGACGGCAGCATTATAAGATGATCTCTCACTAAATTTCAAGATAAAAGTGTTCTCCCTGAGTATGCACCATTGCCAAAGTTCGTCGTGCCCAGACACCACGTGATGATCGGGTGCGATAAGCTCTACGTCCATCTACAATGGGTGCAAGCCAGTTTTGCACACGCAGAATACTCAGGTTAAACTTGATGAGCCTAGCATATGCAGATATGGCCTCGGAACACTAAGACCGAAAGGTTGAACGTGAATCATATAGTAGATATGATCAACATAGTGATGTTCACCATTGAAAACTACTCCATTTCACGTGATGATCGGTTATGGTTTAGTTGATTTGGATCACGTGATCACTTAGATGATTAGAGGGATGTCTATCTAAGTGGGAGTTCTTAAGTAATATGATTAATTGAACTTAAATTTATCATGAACTTAGTACCTGATAGTATTTTGCATGTCTATGTTTGTTGTAGATAGATGGCTCGTGCTGTTGTTCCGTTGAATTTTAATGCATTCCTTGAGAAAGCAAAGTTGAAAGATGATGGTAGCAATTACACGGACTGGGTCCGTAACTTGAGGATTATCCTCATTGCTGCACAGAAGAATTACGTCCTGGAAGCACCGCTAGGTGCCAAACCTGCTGCACGAGCAACACCAGATGTTATGAACGTCTGGCAGAGCAAAGCTGATGACTACTCGATAGTTCAGTGTGCCATGCTTTACGGCTTAGAACCGGGACTCAACGACGTTTTGAACGTCATGGAGCATATGAGATGTTCCAGGAGTTGAAGTTAATATTTCAAGCAAATGCCCGGATTGAGAGATATGAAGTCTCTAATAAGTTCTACAGCTGCAAGATGGAGGAGAATAGTTCTGTCAGTGAGCATATACTCAGAATGTCTGGGTATAACAATCACTTGATTCAACTGGGAGTTAATCTTCCAGATGATAGCGTCATTGACAGAATTCTTCAATCACTGCCACCAAGCTACAAGAGCTTCATGATGAACTATAACATGCAAGGGATGGATAAGATGATTCCCGAGCTCTTCGCAATGCTAAAGGCCGCGGAGGTAGAAATCAAGAAGGAGCATCAAGTGTTGATGGTCAATAAGACCACCAGTTTCAAGAAAAAGGGAAAAGGAAAGAACAAGGGGAACTTCAAGAAGAACAGCAAACAAGTTGCTGCTCAAGAGAAGAAACCCAAATCTGGACCTAAGCCTGAGACTGAGTGCTTCTACTGCAAGCAGACTGGTCACTGAAAGCGGAACGGCCCCAAGTATTTGGCGTATAAGAAGGATGGCAAGGTGAACAAAAGGTATATGTGATATACATGTTATTGATGTGTACCTTACCAGAGCTCGCAGTAGCACCTGGGTATTTGATACTGGTTCTGTTGCTAATATTTGCAACTCAAAACAGGGACTACAGATTAAGCGAACACTGGCTAAGGACGAGGTGACGATGCGCGTGGGAAATGGTTCCAAAGTTGATGTGATCGCCGTCGGCACTCTACCTCTACATCTACCTTCGGGATTAGTTTTAGACCTAAATAATTGTTATTTGGTACCAGCGTTGAGCATGAACATTATATCTGGATCTTGTTTTATGCGAGACGGTTATTCATTTAAATCTGAGAATAATGGTTGTTCTATTTATATGAGTAATATCTTTTATGGTCATGCACCCTTGAAGAGTGATCTATTTTTGATGAATCTCGATAGTAGTGATATACATATTCGTAATGTTGAAGCCAAAAGATGCAGAGTTGATAATGATAGTGCAACTTATTTGTGGCACTGCCGTTTGGGTCATATTGGTGTAAAGCGCATGAAGAAACTCCATACCGATGGACTTTTGGAATCACTTGATTATGAATCACTTGGCACTTGTGAACCATGCCTCATGGGCAAGATGACTAAAACGCCGTTCTCCGTAACTATGAGCGAGCAACTGATTTGTTGGAGATCATACATACTGATGCATGTGGTCCAATGAATGTTGAGGCTCGCGGCGGGTCATTATTTTCTTACCTTCACAGATGATTTAAGCAGATATGGGTATATCTACTTAATGAAACATAAGTCTGAAACATTTGAAAAGTTCAAAGAATTTCAGAGTGAAGTTGAAAAATCATCGTAACAAGAAAATAAAGTTTCTATGATCTGACCGTGGAGGAGAATATTTGAGTTACGAGTTTGGTCTACATTTGAAACAATGTGGAATAGTTTGGCAACTCATGCCACCCAGAACACCACAACGTAATGGTGTGTCTGAATGTCGTAATCGTACTTTACTATATATGGTACGATCTATGATGTCTCTTACTGATTTACCGCTATCGTTCTGGGGATACGCTCTAGAGACGGCCGCATTCATGTTAAATAGGGCACCATCAAAATCCGTTGAGACGACACATTATGAACTGTGGTTTCGCAAGAAACCAAAGTTGTTGTTTCTTAAAGTTTGGGGCTGCGATGCTTATGTGAAAAAGCTTCAACCTGGTAAGCTCGAACCCAAATCAGAGAAATGTGTGTTCATAGGATACCCAAAGGAAACTGTTGGGTACACCTTCTATCACAGATCCGAAGGCAAGACATTCGTTGCTAAGAATGGATCCTTTCTAGAGAAGGAGTTTCTCTCCAAAGAAGTGAGTGGGAGGAAAGTAGAACTTGATGAGGTAAGAGTACCTGCTCCCTTACTAGAAAGTACTTCATCACAAAAACCGGTTCATGTGACGTCTGCTCCAATTAGTGAGGAAGTTAATGATGATGATCATGAAACTTCAGATCAAGTTGTTACTGAACCTCGTAGGTCAACCAGAGTAAGATCCGCACCAGAGAGTGGGGTACGGATAATCCTGTTCTGGAAGTCATGCTAACTAGATCATGATGGAACCTACGAACTATGAAGAAGCGATGGTGAGCCCAGATTCTGCAAAATGGCTTGAGGCCATGAAATTTGAGATGGGATCCATGTATGAGAACAAAGTGTGGACTTTGGTTGACTTGCCCGATGATCAGCAAGCCATCGAGAATAAATGGATCTTCGAGAAGAAGACTGACGCTGACGGTAATGTTACTGTCTATAAAGCTCGACTTGTTGCAAAAGGTTTTCTACAAGTTCAAGGGATTGACTACGATGAGACCTTCTCACCCGTAGTGATGCTTTAGTCTGTCCGAATCATGTTAGCAATTGCCGCATTTTATGATTATGAAATTCGGCAAATGGGTGTCAAAAGTACATTCCTGAAAGGATTTCTGGAAGAAGAGTTGTATATGATGCAACCGGAAGGTTTTGTCGATCCAAAGGGAGATAACTAATTGTGCAAGCTCCAACGATCCATTTATGGACTGGTGCAAGCCTCTTGGAGTTGGAATAAACGTTTTGATAGTGTGATCAAAGCATATGGTTTTATACAGACTTTTGGAGAAGCCTGTATTTACAGGAAAGTGAGTGGGAGCTCTGTAGCATTTCTGATATTATATGTGGATGACATATTGTTGATTGGAAATGATATAGAATCTCTAGATAGCATAAAAGGATATTTGAATAAGAGTTTTTCAATGAAGGACCTCGGTGAAGCTGCTTATATATTGGGCATCAAGATCTATAGAGATAGATCGAGACGCTTAATTGGACTTTCACAAAGAACATACCTTGACAAAGTTTTGAAGAAGTTCAAAATGAATCAAGCAAAGAAAGGGTTCTTGCCTGTGTTATAAGGTGTGTTGAGTAAGACTCAACGCCCGACCACTGCAGAAGATAGAGAGAAAATGAAAGATGTTCCCTATGCTATAGCCATAGGCTCTATCATGTATGCAATGTTGTGTACCAGACCTGATGTGTGCCTTGCTATTAGTTTAGCAGGGAGGTACCAAAGTAATCCAGGAGTGGATCACTAGACAATGGTCAAGAACATCCTGAAATACCTGAAAAGGATGAAGGATATGTTTCTTGTTTATGGAGATGACAAAGAGCTCGTCGTAAATGGTTACATCGATGTGATACGTCTCCAACGTATCTACTTTTCCAAACACTTTTGCCCTTGTTTTGGACTCTAACTTGCATGATTTGAATGGAACTAACCCGGACTGACGTTGTTTTCAGCAGAATTACCATGGTGTTATTTATGTGCAGGAACAAACGTTCTCGGAATGACCTAAAACTTCACGGAGACACTTTTCAGAAAATAAGAAAAATACCTGCCAAAGATGAAGGTCAGGGGGCCACCACCTTGCCACGAGGGTGGGGGGCGCGCCCCCCTACCTCGTGGGCCCCCTGTTGCCTCTCCGACTCCAACTCCACCTCCATATATTGAGTTTCGGGGAGAAAAAAATCAAGGAGAAGAAATCATCACGTTTTACGATACGGAGCCGCCGCCAAGCCCTAAAACCTCTCGGGAGGGCTGATCTAGAGTCCGTTCGGGGCTCCGGAGAGGGGAATCCATCGCCATCGTCATCATTAACCATCCTCCATCACCAATTTCATGATGCTCACCGCCGTGCGTGAGTAATTCCATCGTAGGCTTGCTGGATGGTGATGGGTTGGATGGGATCTATCATGTAATCGAGTTAGTTTTGTTAGGGTTTGATCCCTAGTGTCCACTATGTTCTGAGATTGATGTTGCTATGACTTTGCTATGCTTAATGCTTGTCACTAGGGCCCGAGTGCCATGATTTCAGATCTGAACCTATTATGTTTTCATCAATATATGAGTGTTCTTGATCCTATCTTGCAAGTCTATAGTCACCTATTATGTGTTATGATCCGTTAACCCCGAAGTGACAATAATCGGGATACTTACCGGTGATGATCGTAGTTTGAGGAGTTCATGTATTTCACTATGTGTTAATGCTTTGTTTTGGTTCTCTATTAAAAGGAGACCTTAATATCCCTTAGTTTCCGTAAGGACCCCGCTGCCACGGGAGGGTAGGGCAAAAGATGTCATGCAAGTTCTTTTCCATAAGCACGTATGACTATGTTCGGAATACATGCCTACATTATATCAATGAACTGGAGCTAGTTCTGTGTCACCCTAGGTTATGACTGTTACATGATGAACCGCATCCGGCATAATTCTCCATCACCGATCCATTGCCTACGAGCTTTTCATATATTGTTCTTAGCTTATTTACTTTCCCGTTGCTATTGCTATCATCACTTCAAAATACCAAAAACATTGCTTTTACTACTGTTACATTTTGCTACCGTTATCACCACTATCATATTACTTTGCTACTGAACACTTCGTTGCAGATATTAAGTTTCCAGGTGTGGTTGAATTGACAACTCAGCTGCTAATACTTGAGAATATTCTTTGGCTCCCCTTGTGTCGAATCAATAAATTTGGGTTGAATACTCTACCCTCGAAAACTGTTGCGATCCCCTATACTTGTGGGTTATCAAGACTATTTTCTGGCGCCGTTGCCGGGGAGCATATCTCTATTCTTTGAGTCACTTGGGATATATATCTGCTTATCATTATGAAGAACTTGAGAGATGCAAAAACCAAGATCTATCCCTCAACTATGACGGGAGGTAAGGAACTGCCATCTAGCTCTGCACTTGATTCACCTTCTATTTTGAGTAAGCTTGCGACACCTACACCTGCTTCTGCTATTCGTTCTGATATGTCGCATGTTATTGATGATGCCACTTCTGCTATGCATGATACTTATGATGAAACTACCTCTATGCCTGATACTACTATGCCACTTAGTGCTTTTCTTGATGAACAACTTGCTAGGGTTAGAGAAATTGAAAATATTGAATATGATGATACTGATGAAAGTGATGATGAAGAACCACTTGCCATTCCTAAGGGTTATGTTTTTGATCAAGATGTTTCTTTAGCTATTTTATCTTGCAGAAATAGAACTGAACTTAAAAATTATTAGCTAAATGGAGTAAGAAATCTCTAAATGCTAGAATGAAACCTGACCCTGCTTTCGCTACTTCACCTATCTTTGTTACTGATAAGGATTATG
>NC_053027.1:24970181-24987835 GCF_003073215.2 Triticum urartu | reverse complement strand
CACCATTATGTGAACAATGTGATAGTATTGGTCAGACCAAAGGATGTAATGGTGTATGCTCGAGGAACAACCACGAGTAAGACAACATTATGAATATCGTTGGTTCTAACTTGATTTGACGATAGCCCACACTCAAATCAAGGTTTGGACAAGATGATAGATTCAACAACCGATCACGAGGAACAATCGATGAAGGTATCATCTCTCGTACACACACACACACACAAGATATCCCCTTTGGAGTGAACTAAGTGGATTAAGCTTTTTTCTTCCAACTCTCCAAGTTGTTATTTAGCTTGACCAACTAGCTCAGGGGTATCCAACACAGATTCTTGGAGAAGGAGTGGTTTACAAGAAACCAACTTGATCACGAACTCAACATAGCGGTCAGGTGACAACCTGGTAACACTTCCGAGAAGATATTCAGAAATTCACGAACCACCGATATGTTACGAAGCTCGAGAACAATCTTGCTTTGCGAGGCAAGACGATGTGACCAATAGAGCAAGGGTTTGACCCAATCCTAACTCATTGATCGAATAGTTCACCAGAAATAAGGACAAGGTAGCACGATCAATCCTAGAATAGTGATTCGATAACCAACACGCTAAGAATGATAATAATGTCCATAACTACCAAGCAACACAGTTGCTAGGAGTATTGATTTCACACATCATGGTTCACTTGTCGGTACTCTGGTTGCAACAACACGGAACCGAGGAGAGAATGATGATGGCGAGAAGTATCACTGCGTCAAGAGTGCATAAGAGATGGTGCAATTCTCATGACAATCCTGACATAAAGGGGGTAATACTCCAGGATAGAACAGAGCAAAAGCTGGATTGGCATTTGATCTGCAGAACAGAACACAACTACTTTGACCCAATCCTGGATATGGATGAGATACTGGAGTTTGTTTCTCCTAGTCATTCCGGAATAGAATGGCTTGACGGACCACAAGAATAAAAGGGCATTGATGAACACAAATGCACACCTACTCTTTGCTATCAACTAATAGAGGATGGTCGGGATACAACTGAAGAGGAACAACTCGAGGAACATATAATTTTCTGAGTTGTGGATGCATAGATTAGTATGTCGAGCAAAGCTCAACATTTCATTCGGACAACCCATGCAGAACGGTAGGACTGGCAGAGTCACAATATAAATGGGGAACTCATTGAGAGCACTCTTGTTGTGATCTTTTGATCCAACAAACTTCTGCCATAAGTGCTTCATAGTATTTGGAAGAAGGAAATACCACGGACCTCGAGGACTAATGCAAAGGTTACTAACATCCTAAAGGTACTAGCAACACTATCAACATGATGTAAGTAGAATGAATCTTGGGTTTAAGGACCAAGAAATAAAATACCTACTAACTAAATGGCATCACGGGATGCTTTCGAGAATGGTGGCCAGATTCATCACACTGGGAACACAAAACATGGCGAGATTACTAGATGGTTTCCTAAGACACCTAGGGTCATAATAGTAGCTCCAACATATACACCGAGGCAACGGAGTACCTCACAGACCGTGTAGTGTGCTTAATCTGGCCCAAAAGGACATCGGGAACGGAAAGAGATTTGCAAATGCATCAGACTGTTTAGAAACCTGGGATGACTCGGACAGCATAACGGCTGTAAATGCTCAAAAAGATTTGAGACATCCTGCAAAATGGTGGCATAACCACTCAGAAGCACAATATCAAGGTTTCGAGACCAACTATGAACACACGGGGTGTAGAAACTGAACTGGGGCTTAAATCCATCAATCCTATAAGTCTCTAGCATAGTACTCGTCATCTGATAGATAGATGAGAAGGCCTAGTTCTTAATCCCCGTAGAAAGGAATGATGACTCAGATCAGAGGGCATGAGGTATAAGGAGTAAAAAGAGCCTTACGTTCCCTTCCACAATCAATTCCCTTATATAACTAAAGCATTTCTAGACACGACTTCGACCAGTTTGGCTTGGTAATCCTACAGGCAGTCAGGCTCTGATACCAAAGCTGTCAGGACCCCGATTCCAAGTCACATCGATCTAGCATGTAACACGCTTTGCGGCCTCACGCACGGTATTCCCACGGGTGTCGCCTTACTATGGCCCGGGACCGTTTGCGTCTTTTGGCTCACGTATATGATAGTGTCGCTAGCATCCATATGACAGAGAACCCGGGCCGACATGGCTAGTCGTGAACCCAAAGCGGCACCAACCTATGGGGACAGGCATACATGTATCACATCGAGCATGTCGGTCAGCAGCGTGTGAATCCGGCTGTAGCACTGGGCTAACAGGACTCCGGGAACCCGGGCTGTAGCAGGCTAGGCAGGACTCCGGATGTCACCGCGTGACATTTCCCCGAAGGGACAGACACAGGAACAAAGTGAAACACATGGCCAGTCAAGTGTCCTGAGCAGTAGTGCTGGGCTAGCAGGACTCCGGTGAACCGGGCTGTAGCGGACTACTATGGCTCATGGAAGCACAAGACTACATTTCCCCATAAGAGAGGCTACCAAGGATAAACAACTAGGTTGTCGGATCCCACACATACCAAGCATTTCAATCATACACACAATATGCTCGATATGTGTAAATACAACATGGCATCACAACATAACTCTACGACTCAAGTATTTATTCATTAGGCTCCGAGGAGTGAGATATTACAAACGTGGGTCTCATGACCCAACATTCAGAGCATACAAGTCAAAGCACACGCGGAAGCTTAACTTGTCTGAGTATAGACAACTAAAAATGAAGAAGGCTGAGGAGCCTAACTATCTACCAAACCCTCCCAAGGGTACAAGATCGTAGCTGAGGTAACAAGCTAAATGTTGAAGCCCACGTGGAACTACTAGCGAGATTGAAGTCTCTATGCAAAACATAAAATAAGCAAACGTGAGTACAAATGTACCCAGGGCATAGCCCTTGCTCGCCCACATCAAGAGGAGGCGGAGTTGGGCGCGGGGCTCACCGGAATCAATGCTGGCGACGAGGTTTGCGGCGGCCGTGGTTCGGTCAAGCTCGGAATCAGCGTTGTAGTGCACGACGGTTCGAGCGGTGGGGTGCTTCGTGCTCCTGCAGACACGCTGAGCACGGTGACGCTCTCAGGCTCGAGCTGCAGTGGCTGCAACGATGACGGCGACATGGCCGGCAGCAGGGGAAGCTCGGCCACGGCGGTTACGGACGCTGGAGGTCGCAAACGACGAAGATAACGAGAGGGAGAAGACGGCGAGCTCACAGCGGTCACGTAGACAAGCTCAGCGGGCTCGGTTAAAGTGTTCTAACATGCATGAAACTAGCATAAATGGATAGATTGGATTTTTCTGATAATTTTTCATATATAATTTATCTTATTTGGAGTTATAGATAATTTTCTATGATTTTTAGAAGTTTTGGGCATTTTCTGGAATTTTGTAATTATTTTAAATCCAGAAAATCAATTACTGCATATGCATTGCGTTTGGGTGATGTCAGCAGGGTCAACAGGCTGGTCCAGGTCAAACCTGACCAGTGGGGTCCACTGGTCAGTGACCCGGGGTCATTAGTGTCACGGACAGGTGGGTCCGGTCAACGGCCATGTCAGCAGGGTCAACTCTGACTGGTGGGGCCACGGTTATTAGTTAAAACTAATCAGAAACTAAACTATGGTTAATTAAGGGCGTGGGGCCCATATGTCGGTGTCACTGGAGGGTTAATTAGTGGGGCTGTTAGCTACTAATGACGGGCCACGTCATCTCACCGGAGTTCAACCGGCGGCGACCACAGAACACGATGGGGCGCACCGGATTTGCGCTAGAGGCGTCGGGTTAGTGCGCTGAGGGCACCAGGGCATAGCCCTTGCTCGCCCGCATCAAGAGGAGGCGGAGTTGGGCGCGGGGCTTGCCGGAATCAATGCCGGCGACGAGGTTTGCGGCGGCCGTGGTTCGGTCAAGCTCGGAATCAGTGTTGTAGTGCACGGCGGTTCGAGCGGTGGGGTGCTTAGTGCTCCTGTAGAGACGCTGAGCACGGTGACGCTCTCTAGCTTGAGCTGCAGTGGCTGCAACAACGACGGCGACATGGCCGGCAGCAGGGGAAGCTCGGCCACGGCGGTTACGGACGCCGGAGGTCGCAAACGACGAAGATAACGAGGGGGAGAAGACGGTGAGCTCACAGCGGTCACGTAGACAAGCTCAGCGGGCTCGGGGACGCTCTGGATGAGGCGAATCGATGGAGTCGATCTCCAGGCACCGGAGGTGAAGACGACGACGCTCCGGTCGACTAGGGCCTCTTCTGGTCGCGTGCGTCGGTGTGTTGCTCCACGGGGTCGTGGCGGAGCTCGGGGACGCGGAGAGGGAGCGAGGGAGTGGCTGCAGCCACGGCGAACGGCGTCGGTGCGCTCCGCTCGTTCGGTCGGCCATGGGAGAGAGAGCAGAGGGGAGGAAGAGGTTGCGGGCGAGGGAGAGAGAGGACAGGGGTCTCTGGCATCTCCGTGGCGTCGCGAGGACAGGGCGAAGGGGGAGCAGGAGGTGGAAGCAGGAGGTGGAGCTCGGTTGCGCGCGTTGACACGGCGTCGTCCTCCTGGCAGAAGCTAGGAGACGACTGGCAGGGGTTGGTGGGCTGGGCCAACTGGGCCAGCTCCAGGTAAGTGGCTGGGCTTCTCTCTCTCTGTCCTTTCTAATTTTATTCTGTTTTTCTATTTTTCTGCTTTATGTTTGCAAATAAAATACCAACCAAAACACTTTGGTTAATTCTGTAAATTTTTGTGAGGAATATTTGAATTATTTTCAAACCACACAATAAATTTCAGAATATTTGGAGCAACCAATATTTAATGGTAACTTTTAAACTCCAACTCAAATACCATAATGATTTAATTCAATGACCAAAATGTCCTGGAAAAATATGCATCATCTCTGGTAGAGGCTTTCACCTTTTTCCATAAATCATGAACATTTTTAAAAGGATATTTTGAGGTCATTGAAAATATTTTGGTTGAACCTATTTGAATTACATTTGTGCTAGGGTTTATCAATCCCCATTTCAAATTTATTAAATTGAACATGATGACATGAATGCTTATGAAACTAAGTGCAATCAAACTCTAGGGCTGTGACAGCTGGTGCCCTCAGGTGGAGCTGGGAAGCACCGCTGATGTCGCACGACCTCGCCCCCTTCCGCCTCTGTCACCGGCGATCTCCTTCGACTCCGGCCACCCCCCCCCCTCTGCGCTCCCGTTCACTCACGGGGCCTCCTTGCGCCCGCACGGTGAGCACCGCACGTCCTCCCCCTGCCCCTCCTCGTTCTGTTGCGCGTAAAGTCGCTGCCATGGACGGCCAAGCTCAGCTCCGCCGTGCCGCTCCTCGTCATCGCTTCCATCGAAGCCATGGTTGTCCGAGCGCGGGAACATGCTCAGCGTATCCCCGCGGTTCGAACGCGTCCCACTGCGCCGCTAGCCGAACCCTCTAGATTCGTCTTCAACCACGACCGAACGCCGGCGTCCGCCACTCTCGCCGCAGGCGACGTTGCGGCCATACCTGAGTCCAACCGGTAGCGCCGTCACACGCGCGACGTCGAGCCACGTCGAACGCGCCTAGCCGCACCTCTCCCGTTGCCCCATAGCACGATCCCCATCCGCGCTCGAACCCCACTGCCACCTCCACTGGTCGCCGGCACAGTTCCGGCCGGCCGCAAGCCCAACCGACCACACCACGCGACGCGGCGTTGTGCCCTCGCTCGAACGCAAGCAAAACCACGTGAAACAGTGCCCCGTAGCCTTTTTCTGAGCATCTCCGGCAAGCTCGCCGCCGCGGGAGGCCATCGGAGCAACTCCGGCGCCGGCCAGCTACGTGGCCTGGCGGGCCCCACCCCAGAGTCACTGCCAGTGGGCCCGGGTGGCCCAGTTGACTAGGTTGACCTAGTCTACTGCTGACTGGGCTGCCCAGTGAGGCTGAGATGTGGGCCCCAGTTGTTTAAAATGTTTTATAAATAAGCAAATCTATTAATTAGTTTTAATTGTTAGTTAGTCACTGACACGAGGGGCCCACGCTTCTAATTAGCCTGTTAGTTTAGTTTAAATTACTGTTAGACTAACAGAGGCTGACATATGGGTCCCACTAGACCCACAGGTCAGGTTTGACCCTGGTCAGCGAGTTTGTTGACTGCTGACGTAATCCCCACGCAATTCTGACGTCATAATGAATTTCTGTTAATTTAAATAATTTCAGAAAATGTATAAATCTTTGAAAATTAATAGAAAATAAACCGTAGCTCGGATCTAAAAACTTTATATATGAAAGTTGCTCAGAACAACGAGACGAATCCGAATGCGTGGTCCGTTCATCTGTCACATGCCCCTAGCATGCTGAACATGGAACATTCCCCCTTCGGTCGTCTATCTGACATAGGTCCAGAACCGGGGAAAACATTCCCGGTTGACTTCCCCTTTCACTGGTGTCTTGTAGCACCGTGTTAGAACACGTCTAGCTCTACCTATTGTCCTGTTATGCACTTGCTTGCTATGTATTTACTGTTTCTACCCCTCTTCTCTTCGGTAGACCCCGTGACGATGCTGATGCCCCTGTGACCGACGACCCATCCTTCTCGTCTGAGCGTCCAGGCAAGCAAACCCCCCTTGAGCATTCCGATATGGCCCATTTCTTTCCCTCTCATGCTTGCATTAGAACTGCTACTGATTTCTGTATGATCCTACTATGATGCATAGCCTGTTTTTGTTACCTGCTTGTTGTTACCTTACCTGCTTATCCTAAACTGCTTAGTATAGGTTGGTTAGTGATCCATCAGTGACCCCCACGTTGTCCCAGTTGCCTTGCGTAATGTTCGATGACTCAATCAACGTGATCGACGTCCAGGCCCCGACACCGCACATCACTTTCCCCTTTTGTTGCTCGACTTTGCAGAGTTACCATCGAGTGCCGAGGGTGGAACCTCATATCACTCCTGATGAGATCTCTGTAGTGTAGCTATCCGGTCGTGGTCATCGAGGGTGATTTCCTCCTTAACCACTTCCGTTACGGCTCTATCGTGCAACCCCTCAAGTGTGAACCTCGAGGGTGGATCCTCTTACGTTCACCTTGATGATAACATCGAGTGGAATTCACCGGGGGTGATTCCTCGGGTTTTCCCCTTGGTGTTAGACACACAGTTACTATGGTTACTATGACTTTGCACTGTGCCATGTTACTAAAGACGGGTCGGCCCTGAGGGGTACCCGCGCGAGCTTAATAGCGAGTGATGTGGAGTCGGGTTGACCTGGAAGGTGCCCGCGAGATACTTACGAGGCGTGGCCAGGCATTCTTAGCCCTTGCCGCAAGTACTCGATACGGGGCGACGGGGTCACATCTTTCGTGAGTCTCTACTCATGACCGCACTGCCAACGCACTAACGGTTTGGATATTTGATCTGAGGGGCCTCTGGCCTGATAGCACTAACCATCACGTGGGCATTGTATGGGCGTTCTGCGTCGTATGCATCAGCCGAAGCTTAATAGACGTCATGCGATTGAGCGGCGCACACCGGGTTGGACTGGTAAGCTCCTGCCTTTTTAAGGAGGTAGCTAGGTCTGCTCACCGGTCGCCCATGCAACATGCAGGAGTTCTCGGGGAGATGGCCCAAGACCCCTGGGGGCATAGGTTTAGTTCGGCATGCTTGACCCCTCTATTAAGCCTAG
Organism: Triticum urartu; assembly: GCF_003073215.2. Lineage (NCBI taxonomy): Eukaryota > Viridiplantae > Streptophyta > Magnoliopsida > Poales > Poaceae > Triticum > Triticum urartu. The sequence goes on along the minus strand of NC_053027.1, from coordinate 24,980,161 downwards.
GTCGGGTTGCGGCATATTGTTTGGCCGAGGCCAGGCATGACCCAGGAAAGTGTGTTCGGCCGGAGTTAATCGAGCATGGTGGGTAAGTTGGTGTACCCCTGCAGGGAAGAAAACATCTATCGATAGCCTGTCCTACGGTAACAGGCACTTGGAGTTGTATCCCGGTCGATACAACAAGAACTGGATACTTGAGATGAGACATGGTTATGAGAACTGGATAGTACGGCTCTGGGATTGCTTTCTCGCAGGGAGTCGAGAAAGGATCTCTTGCCGAGGTTGATAACACTATTACTACTTTACATTATGTCAATCTGTACTCTTCTATATGCTGCAAGATGCTTGAAGATGCTAGTATTCGATAGGCTAGGTGTAGCAACCAGACCTCAAACAGTCTGATCTCTGTGCTCCGGTGTCATCCCTGGATCAGTAATGCTGACACCACACAGTACTCGGAGGATTTATAGCAGAGTAGCAATCACACACTTATTACATCGAGTGTCTCAAAAGAGAACTTATTACAATTAATATGGCCTAAGGCCATCTAATAACGATAACAGTGGAAGGCTTGGAAGATAAGTGAGTCCATCAACTCCAACGGCATCACTGAGTATAGAACCACGACCTAAAACTCCTTAATCGTCGTCTGAAAAGTCTGCAACATTAACGTTGCAGCCCGAAAACGGGTCAGCACATGGAATATGCTGGCAAGGTAACACATAGAGAGTAATGGAATGCAACAGCTATACTATATGCATATTTGGCTGGTGGAAAGCTCTATGGTTACAGTTTTTGCGTAAAGCCAATTTTTCCCTACTTCAAAGGAATAAAATTAATTACTATCATGGTGGTTGTTAAACATTGAGAATGGTTGACAGCATTCTCAATCCCAATTAAGTAACATCATTAAAACCCCACAAAATTAATTTAGAGTAACATGTTGAGATTCACATGATAATCCAGGTACTAGATACTCAAGATGTCCATAACCGGGGACACGGCTAACCATGATTAGTTTGTTACACTCTGCAGAGGTTTGCGCACTTTTCCCCACAAGACTCGATCGCCTCCGTTTGGTTTCTCGCACTACAGGGTGTTTGAGAAGACGGATGACCGAGACACAGTCTTTCAGAAGCGCTAGCACCTTACGACGGATAGACCGGTACACCTACTTTCCCCTACATCTGCTAGTCTACCCTGTAAGAGTTCGCACAACTTAGTCAACTATGCCAGAGCCCATAATGGCTTGTGGCTGCACACGGAAGTTTCTAGTATGAATAATCTCATGATCCCTTTGGGCCTGGGTGGCGGTCCAAATAAAAACAGGCAAGTCCTGGAATCCCCAGGTGCCTCAATCCACCCAGATGTGTGTTAGGTTGCCACCTTAGATAAACCATTAATTATCAATCTCACATCTGTCATGGATATCACTCACCCAATCCACGTCTACTAGCATAGCATGGCATAATAAGCAAACGTAGAAGTAACTCCCAAAGGTTTGATAATAAACAGGTAATAGGTACTACCTCATCTACTTCCCATCCCACAATTTAATTAGATCCTAATCATGCAATGTGTGAGGATTGATCTAATGCAATAAAACTGGGTTGTAGAAAAGGTATGATCAAAGTGTTACTTGCCTTGCTGATGATCCGCGTAACTAGAGATTCGAAGTAACAGGCGGCGCACTCCGGGTATTCTATCGCAGACAAACAACAAGCATACAATAAGTACTCATCTAATGCACAGGTAAAACTCAAATAGAAGATCTAACCAGAAAGTTCAACTTAAGAACCCTGGTTTGCAAAAGAATCAAATCGAACGAAGCAAAAGAAATCAAACGGCGAAAGAAAACAACTTCGTTCTAGTAATCTGGATCTAGGGCAAATTTTACAGTAGCAAAAACATGTTTAAGTTGATTATTCGGAAAGAGGGTTTCGAGACGAAACTCCAGGCGCTTGAATCGCCTGATTCCGATAAACGAGCGAAAAGTTATACTAAAACGAAAATCGGATCAGAAATCGCGATCAGAAAATAACCGCAAAAATCCGACGAAAAAGAAAAACGACGAACAGAATTTTTTTTAAAACAGGCGGTGGGCTTTCGGGCCCGGGGCGGCGGCTTATATAGCCTTGGCCGGCGGTGTCCTGGCCGAGTACGGCCAAAAGTCGGTTCCGCGCGTTTTTTTTAAATTCCGCTCGGAAGAAAAAATAAAAAGAAATACAAACGGACTCCAAAAACACGAAATAAATTTTGCCGGGTTTCTAAAATCAAGCCCGATAAAGTGAACATTTATCTGGGCCCAAACTACAACTTTGAAAAACGCGCATTTTTCCTAAATTCAAATAAAAATACCGAAAAACTCCGAAATAAATATTATTTGATTTTTTTATTAAATCCTCAATATTTCTATATTTTGGGAAAGTCATTTTATTCCCTCTCTCATATTTTTGTAATAGAAATAATTGATGATAAAATAAATAAAATCAAATGATCCTGTTTACATAATTTGAGAAAACTCAAATATGTAAATAACGAAATCCCCAACTCTCTCCGTGGGTCCTTGAGTTGCTTAGGATTTTCTAGGATCAAAACCAAAAGCAAAATAAAATATGATATGCATGATGATCCTAATGTATAACATTCCAAATTGAAAATTTGGGATGTTACACTAGGCTTTCCCCTTCTTTTCTGGCATTCTGCAGTTTAGTCCACAGATACAACCCTTTTCCTATGATACAGATGCATACTTAGTTTAGATCTGATGTAAGTCTTGCGAGTACTTTGGATGAGTACTCACGGTTGCTCTGCTACCTCTTTCTCCCACATACCTATTTGTTGCGACCAGATGACGGATCCCAGGAGCCAGACGACACCACTGATGATTACTACTACCCCGAGGGTGCCTACTACAACGTGACAGCCCCTGACGACTTGGAGTAGTTAGGAGGCTCCCATGAAGGAGACCTTGCTTGTTCGATCGTTGTTGCTTTTGTGGTAGCCTTCTTAAGGCAGACTTGTTTAACTTATGTCTGTTGTCGGTGTCAAAACCGGCGGATCTCGGGCAGGGGGTCCTGAACTGTGCGTCTAGGTGGATGGTAACAGGAGGCAGGGGACACGATATTTACCCAGGTTCGGGCCCTCTTGATGGAGGTAATACCCTACGTCCTGCTTGATTGTTCTTGATGATATGAGTATTACAAGAGTTGATCTACCACGAGATCGAAGAGGCTAAACCCTAGAAGCTAGCCTATGGTATGATTGTTGTTCTGGGTCCTACGGACCAAACCCTCCGGTTTATATAGACACCGGAGGGGGCTAGGGTTACACAGAGTCGGTTACAAGGAAGGAGATCTACATATCCGTATTGCCAAGCTTGCCTTCCACTCCAAGGAGAGTCCCATCCGGACACGGGACGAAGTATTCAATCTTGTATCTTCATAGTCCAACAGTCTGGCCAAAGGATACAGTCCGGCTATCCGGATACCCCCTAATCCAGGACTCCCTCATTAGCCCCTGAAACAGGCTTCAATGACGATGAGTCCGGCGCGCAGATTGTCTTCGGCATTGCAAGGCGGGTTCCTCCTCCGAATACTTCATAGAAGATTTTGAACACGAGGATCATGTCCAGCTCTACAAAACAAGTTCCACATACAACAGTAGGGAGAATGATATTTTCACCAATCTAATCTGCCGACGCATTCCGCAGTGTGACATCACACCACAGCCAGGTCACCATTCGAATCGCTTTTCACAACCAACCTCAACGTGTTTCGCGAGGCGGTTTCCTTGGCACGTCTTGTCGAAGCAAAGATCGTGTCCCCTTATTACGGGATTCCCATCAATACGGGCGTGGGTAACCAAACCGTGCCTATTGGTAGGACTCCTAGATCTTAGGCAAGTCCCAAACGGCCACGAAGAGGATGCTTGATATTCACCCTCTTTATAAAGGGGACAAGGCTTTTTCTTTTTTCCCTCTCGTGCTCAATCAAATCCTTCCCCCGCCTCGAGTTCTAACACCCAAAACTCAGGTTAGGTGCTTCGGACCTTCAACTATGTCCGGATCCAACCTTCAAGATCGGTGGATGCCTTCCTCCGTCAAAGAGGAGGACATCAAGAGGTTGAGAGAGGCCAGATATCTGACCGCTGAAATTTCGCATCGGCTGCCTGCTCGAGGGCAGATCGTCCCTACTCCCGAACCCAACGAGAGCATCGTGTCCGTCTCCCACTTCCTCCGAGGACTAGGCCTCGCTCTGGATCCCTTTGTTAGGGGTCTTATGTTCTATTATGGGCTAGATTTTCACGATCTGGCCCCGGATTCCCTTCTTCACATCTCGACATTTATTGTCGTATGTGAGGCCTTCCTCCGCATTACCCCTCACTTCGGCTGTGGCTCAAGACCTTCGATGTGAAGCCGAAGATGATCGAGGGGCAGCATGCAGTGTGCGGAGGCGCTTTAATAAGCAAAATCGCTGACGCTCCATGGCCTGAGGGTTGCTTCCCAGAGGTGTCCGGATTGTGGCAGCGGGAGTGGTTCTACATCACAGCTCCCCGAAGTGCCAAGTGGGTAGCTGCCCCCACCTTTCGCTCAAGCCCCCCACCACAACTGATGTCATGGATCAGCAGGGAGCTGAGCTGGCGTCCAGCCAAGGACATGCCAATACTGCAAAGCCGTATCCGAGATCTCTTTGAGATAGATTTCAGTCTGGTTATGGTAGTGCAAGTCATGCTAGTTCGTCAAGTCCAGCCTTGCAAACGCCGGCCCCTTCGCATGTGGGAATTCAACCCGGAAGGACCGCGAGCTATTCAACATTTCCTCGGCATGACGCACGAAGAGATGTACAAATTGTTCTTCGGACCACAAATAATGTGCCCGGACATCACTGAGGATGTAGGTCTGAGCTGCAATCGCCCGGATACCCAAGTAAGTAGCCCCGCATCTGAAAACATTATCCGTTTATTTATTGCAACATTGCCCTAAAAATCCGCTCTTTCACCAAGATTGGATAGCGAAGGCAAAGTTGATCAGGTGTCCACCCCCCCTCCCTGAGACCTCACCAAATCCTGCACTAACCAGGATGCTGGAGATCGCGCCTTATCAAGCGCCCTCAGGAGAAAATAAAGGGGGGAACAAGGAGGCTAGAACCTCCGCGAAGGAGGTTAGTCGGGGAGGAGGAACTAAAACTTCCTCTCCCCAGGGAAGGAAGAGAACCGCCTCTGAGGACCCGGAGACAATGGTCTCCAAACGTTGGAAGAAATCTCCGCCGGAGGGTCCTGCCCTGGGGGATACCCTGGCCGCACTATGCCCTCAAGGGGATCAGCCCTCCACCGAGCTGTAAGTAAAAGGGTACTTAATAATGAAAATATCTCGCTTTACCTCTGTAAGTGCATCTAGTGCCACCCCTAGTTGGTTTTGGAGTATTGACGACAAACCTAGTTGAGGGACTAATGTGTTTGTGAGAATTGCAGGATAACACAGGTAGAAGTCCCTCGTTGATTCGGTTTTCCTACCAGAGATGACCCCTAAAAATGTATGAAGACATTGAAGTCAAAGGCAGTATGTGAAGACATTCACATTGAAGACTATGACAAGAGAATACATCGCATGAAGACTATGGAGCGCGAAGATTTAGATCTTTCGTAGTTCTTTTTCTTCTTTGTTGAGTCATAGGAACCACCGTACTGTTAAGTGGGGTCCAAGAGAACCAGTCAGAATGACTGAAGTGATGCTTAACCAAAATCCTATGTGTTCGAGTGAAGACTATGAGAGCGAATCTTGTCCAGAGTTGGACAAGTCAGCTTTTCTTGTAGCCCAAGTAAAGTTGCCGTGTGTGTTTGAAATCTGACCGTTGGAACACGTGTCAGTTCCTTAGTGACCCAGGGTCATTTCGGACAAATCAGGTCGGGTTGCCTAGTGGCTATAAATAGCCCACCCCTACAACCATAAACGGTTGGCTGCTCAGAGTTAGAGTACGGCTTTTGTCGTTTGAGAGCAACCCACCTCGAAGTCTTTGAGAGAGAATTCCCTATGAGGATAAAGCCCTAAACACCCAGAGCCAAAGAGTGTTAGGCATCACTTAAGTCTTCCTGTCTGTGTGATCTGAAGACTTATTACACTTGAGTACTATGAATCCTCCAGCTGGTTAGGCGTCATGTTCTGAGCATCCAAGAGTCATTGTGGATCGCCGGTGAACGAAGTCTGTGAAGGTTTGGGAGTCTACCTTGAAGACTTACCAGAGTGATTGGGCGAGGTCTGTGTGACCTTAGCTCAAGGGGAATACAGTGAGGACTGGGTGTCCTGAGCTGCGTGTTCAGGACTGGGTGTCCGGGACTGTGTGTCCTCAGGTTTAAATACCTAGCCGCCCTAACCAGACGTACAGTTGTCATAGCAACTGGAACTGGTCCAACAAATCATTGTCTTCAACGAGTCACTGTTTTCATACTTCCCTTCCCTTTACTTACTGTTGGTCCTTGTGAAGTCATTGTATGATTGCATTATCTTTTGTCTTCACTGAGTGACTGCTTGTTCTGATTGGCTTCATAATATCTTCCTATCTGATCCTTACTACCTAGCTGCTATTAGTCATTGTGCTTTCACTTCACTGAATACTTGACTATGGTTTGCCTAGTGTAGTCTACCTTCCGCTGCATGGTAATAGGTTTATTTCTATCGTTTGTCTTCGAAACTTCCACGTTTTGAAGACTCTCATAAAAATCACCTATTCACCCCCCCCCTCTAGTCGATATAACGCACTTTCAATTGGTATCAGAGCAAGGTACTCCCTTGTTCTGTGTGATTCGGTTTAACCACCTGGAGTTTTAGCTATGTCGACTGCAGGGATAATTAAAGTCTCCACTGCGTGCCCCGTCTTTGATGGAACTGAATATCCCTACTGGAAGAATAAGATGCGCATGCATCTTGAAGCCATTGATGTCGACCTATGGTATGTCGTCAAGAATGGCGTTCCCAAGGCTGGTGAAGGTGTCACCGCTGCAGATGTCAAGAAGTTTGTTCAACTGGACTCCACTGCCAAGAACATCATCTGTGGTCATCTAACCAAAGGACAGTATGGTCGTGTAAGTGCTTTGGAAACATCTAAGCTAGTCTGGGACTGGCTCTCCAAGGTCAATGAAGGCGTCTCAACCCAGAGAGATCAGAGAATCAGTGTCCTTCGCAACCTCTTCAACCTCTTCAAGAGAAATGACAATGAGAATGTCCAGCTCACGTTTGATCGACTCACTGACATCACAAATGAGCTTCAGGATCTCGGCGCCACTGAGATCACCAAGCATGAAGTCGTCAAGACACTCCTGAGATCACTTGACAGCTCGTTTCACACCCTAGCCCTGATGATTCAAGAACGTCCTGACTTCAAGTCACTCGATCCGTCTGACATACTTGAGAGGCTCAACACACATGAGTTTCAGCTTTCTGAGAAAAGAGACATCTACGGTCCCAACTATGGGCGAACTCGTGCCTTGAAGGCAAAAGCTGTCTCCGCATCTGAAGAAGAATCTGACAGCAGTTCTGATGATCCTGAAGACATTGGAAAGGAGCTTGCTATGCTTGTGAAGAAGTTCCAAAAATTCACCAAGAAGAAAGGCTTCAGAAAGTCTTCACGATCAAGCTCAAGGAATGATGAAGCTTCTGCTCATGACTACAAGAAAAGATCATGCCACAAGTGCAAGAAACCTGGCCACTACATCTCTGAGTGTCCACAGTGGGACAATGAGAACAAGAAGAAGAAAAAGAGCAAGGAGTATGACTCTGATGACAAGAAGAAGAAGAAATACTCAAAGTCTTCTTCCAAGTCTTCCTCCAAGTCTTTATCACACAAGAAGAGCTCATCTGGCAAGGCACGTGCATTTGTTGGCAAGGAAATGGATTCAGAGGAGGAGTCCGCTTCTGAGGAGGCGGAGGTGGAGTCTGAGGAGGAGTCCGATTCTGGCGTTGCGAGTCTGGCTACAGCATATGTTGCCAAGTCCATCTTCAACACTGAAGACAACGACTTCATCACCGACACCGATGCAAATGACAAGGACTACTCCGCTCCTACCTACTGCTTCATGGCACGCGGTGCCAAGGTAAACACACGCACTACTCACTATCAAGCATCTAGTGAAGATAACTCTGATTGTGATTCCAAACCCAGCTACAAAACACTTGCTAAAATTGCAACTGAACAACAGAAAGCCATGGAACATATTCAAAAACTGTTAGACAAAAGCGATGATCTGTTAGACGCTGAAATGACTCGATCTCAGTCCTTAATTGAAGACATAAAAAATCTTCATGTTAAATATGAGGAACTTGAAAGTCGTCATGAAACGCTCTCAACAACTCATGAAAGGCTTTCCTATGATTATCTTCAAAGGAAGCAAGATCTTGAGAAATTGAGAGCGGCTCATGAAGATCTTCAAAAGTAAAACGAGTCACTTCGTGCCAAACAGATCAGTTCCGCTTAGGAAGGATTTGAACCACCATATCTTAAATGCATTGAGCGTGATAACGCTACCTCTGTTGCTGAATGTTCTACTGCTGCTACTATTGCAATATCTTCAACTGTTGATGTGGTAACTAACCCCTCTGCTGAGGATACCACTGCTATTGCTGATGAGAATGCTAGGTTGAAGACACTGCTTGAAACAGGGATGTACAAAAGTCTCAAAGGGCATCAGACACTATGTGATGTCCTCAAAAGGCAGATCCTGAACCAAAACCCTAGGAAAGAGGGTATTGGGTTTGAAAGGAAAATGAATGTTGATGGCTCTTATTGGAAACCTGAGCAGTACCCCAAAACCACATGGGTTGCTGAACCTTCAGCAGATCCATCCACCCTATCTGGCTTCACTTGTGCTAATCCCATTGTTATTGATGAATCCTTTGATGCAAACTATAAATTGTTTAAGAATCAGAATGGTGAAGTGTTTTCCAGGTATATTGGTACTAACTGCAGGAATGGACCGCCTATGAAGAAGATCTGGGTGCCGAAAAGGTGTTTGGAGAATCTTCCTGTGAATGTCATCATGACACCACAGGTGAAGAAGACAAACCCCAGACCACAGGCTTCATACGGTCCAAAGGCTTCATACAGACAGAGGACTCACCTGAGTCACACTAACGCAAATGTTTTGCAGGGAAGCCATACTCAGGCCTATGAATATAAGCGCGGTTCATCAAACCGCCATGTTCATAAGACCAAGAACTATTCTGCTTATTCTTATGAGTACTATTGTCCACCTGCAAGACTTTTTGCTAGGGCTCCAAAGCCAAAGTTCTCAGATGCTGCACTTAGACTCATTGCTTCAAAGCCACCCTTGAAGATGTGGGTGGCTAAGAATGCTTAACTCTCTTTTGCAGGGAAGGGTCTCCAGCAGAAAACCAAAATCGTCTGACGCTATTGCTGGGGACCTTAAACATCTTGTAGGGCACAAGATCAAATGCCCAAATGGTCTTATTATGTACTTTGTTCCTGAATCGCTTGCTACTCGCCCTATCAGTCCAAATCTCGATCTAAGCTTTCATAACCCACTAGTTCGTCAAATGTTTTTGCGTCACAATTCTCTTCGTGAAGCTTATCCCCCTAACTACACTGTAGGGTACGACACCAGCAGCTTCAGAATGGATTATTGATAGTGGGTGTACCAATCACATGACTGGCAAGAGAAGCCTTCTTATGGACTCAACCTTACGTCCATCCGACAAAAGTCACATCACATTTTCTGACACTAGTAAAAGTAAGGTATTGGGTCTAGGTAGAGTTGCAATCTCAAAGGATCAACACATGGATAAAGTCATGCTTGTTGAATCCCTTGGCTTCAACTTAATGTCTGTCTTAATGCTTTGTGATTTAAACATGATTGTGATGTTTGGAAAATATCGTTGCCTTGTTCTAATGGAATCTGACAAGTCTCTAGTGTTTGAAGGGTATCGGAAAGATGATTTCGTACAGTAGATTGTGGCAGAAGACGCACAACTCTCG
>NC_053027.1:24952389-24969181 GCF_003073215.2 Triticum urartu | reverse complement strand
TCGATACCTTTACCAAATCATGTTCAACACATCCCTCACATTACCGATATAATCATTTCACTCTAGCCCATCACCCAGATGGACCAAACCTGACACAACTCTAAGCATAGCAGGCATAGCAAGGTAGGAAACACATACATGGCTCAATCAACTCCTACACATGCTAGTGGGTTTCATCTAGTTACTGTGGCAATTACAGGTCATGCAGAGGATAAGGGTTCAACTACCATAGCACATAGCAGTTTGAATCGCGTTGTCTTAATGCAGTAAACAAGAGCAGAAGCGAGAACATGGGTTTGTATCAGAATGATCAATGGGTTGCTTGCCTGATGTAGTGGTAGTAGGGTACTGCCCTTCAGACGGATAGTCGGGGTTATCCTCTGAGGCAGAACCTACCACGAAAGGCACACCGAACATAATCAACACATGACAATATGCAACAATATGATGCATGCTATGACATGGCAAGATGAAAGTGTCTTGGCCTAATGCAAGCTAAAACAGAAGGGGATGAACTCATTTGAATCAAAGATTCAAATGTTAGCTCATTTAACATAGCCTTATTAGTGCATTATCTTATTCTTCTTAAACAGCAAGGTTAACTTGTTTTTTCATGCATGAAACCATTACAGATGGATAGATTGAATTTTTCTGATCATTTTTCATATATAACTTGTTTGATTTGGAGCTATGGTTGATTTTCTATGATTTTTAGAAGTTTTGGCTATTTTCTGGAATTTCCTATATAAGAATAATTTCAGTAATTGAATTAATGCGTCAGCATGACATAGGTGTGATGTCAGCGGGTCAACTGGGTCGGCCAGGTCAAACCTGACTGGTGGGCCCTGTCTGTCAGTGTCTTAGCTAATTAACAGAATTATGTTAGTGCTAATTAACTGTCAGTGGGACCTGGGCCCACATGTCAGTGACTAAACTAATTAAAATGACTTAAAACTAATCCTAAACTAATTAGCAGGCTGGCCCCACCTGTCATAGACTCAGGGGGAAGTCAACGTGGGCCCACACGGGGGCAAATAGAGTCAAACTCGCCGGCGTTTAGCCGCCGGCGAGGCCAGACGCGGCGGAGGGCTCGGGTTTTGCACTCCGGCGACCAAAAGGACGGCGGAGACCATCTACGTGTTGCGGGGAGTGAGCCGCGTCGAGTGGTGGCAGTAGCCGGAGCTGGGGTGGCCGGAAACGACGACGGCGAGCACGTCCGCGGCGGCCGGAGTTCGGGCGAGGTTGAACTAGGCGCTGGCAGGCACGGCGAGGGGCGTGCGGGGGTGCTACGGGCTCCTGCGAGTGCGTGGAAGACGAAGGCGTGCTCGGTTGCGACCCAATGTGGCTGTGGCCACGACGGCGACATGCGGTGGCGGTGGTGAGCTTCGACTTCGATGGCCGTGGTGGTTAGAGCACGTGGACGAGCGCGGGGAGAGGGGGAAACAGTCGCGGAGCTCACATCGGTTGCAGGGGAGCGAACGGCGAGCTCGGGGAAGGGCTGGAGCGAGCGGGGCGGCGAGGGGGATCTCCGGCGACCGAGGTTGAAGACGAGCTCGTTGCAGCGTCTCCAGGGCGAGCGAGCGCTCGGGGATGGGTCGAGGCAAAGCAGTGGACGACGGCGGAGCTTCTTGGCACGACGAGGCAACGATTGGACGGCGGTGGCTGCGGTGGAGCTTGTTGGCGGCGACGGCTGCGCTCGGCAGGGAAATGGGGAGAGAGCCAGAGAGGGGGAGAGGGCCACGGGGAGAGTGGGGAGAAGAGAGGGGGACGTGGGGGTCGGCGTGGCACTCGTGGACGCATCCAGGGCGTCGGCGGAAGCAGGAGGTGGTCGGCGTGTGGCCGCGGGCGCCGGCCACGCGCTTCTCGTCCTCCTGGCGAGAGGAGGAGGACGACTGGCAGGAGCCAGTGGACTGGGCCGAGCCGGTGGGCCAAGTGGGCTGCGCCAGGTAAGTTTCTGTTCTCTCTCTCCTTTTCTGTTTTTTATTTATTCTATTATTTCTGTAACTTCAGGGCTTTATTAAAAATGCCAGGGCATTTCCATAAATCATAAAATTATTCATGGCTACTGCTTAGGATATATCCAACAGCAAACATTTTAGTTTATGATTATTTGAGCATTTAAAATATTTATAGCATTTAAATGCCCAAATGCAAATACTAAAAGGATTAATCCAATGACCTTAAAATGTCCTAGAAAAATGTGCACCATTTTTGTCAAAGGTTTTAACCCAAAACAAAAAGGGTGGGCTTTTTAGAAGGGCATTTCAAGTTCATTGAAAAAGTTTTTAGTAAACCCTAGTTATTCCAGGGGGGTGCTGGGGGTTCTATCATCCCGATTTCAAATTTAAGAGAAAATTAAACATGATGCACACTCTAATGCTTGAACTAGCTAGGGTGTGACAACTCACCCCCACTCAAAAGAATCTCGTCCCGAGATTTAGGATCCTCCGGGAAGAAGGTGGGGTACTTGAGTCGAAGACGATCCTCCCTTTCCCAAGTGGCCTCTTTCTCGGAATGGTGTGACCATTGAACCTTGAGAAACTTGATATTGTGGCATCGAGTGGTACGCTCGGCTTGATCAAGGATACGAACGGGATATTCCCGATATGAGAGGTTATCTTGTAGATCAAGCGTTTCGTGGTCCACTCCACGGATAGGATCCGCGAAGCAACGCCTGAGTTGGGAAACGTGGAAGAGATCATGAACTCTGGAAAGATGCGGAGGTAGTTCCAATTGGTAGGCAACTTATCCTTGTTTGGCAAGAATGCGAAAGGGTCCGATGTAACGAGGAGCCAATTTGCCTTTGATACCGAAACGATGGGTTCCCTTTAACAGAGTAACCCGAAGGTAAGCCTTCTCGCCGACTTCATAAGTCATGAGCTTATGTTTACGATCATATTGGCTCTTTTGACGAGATTGGGCTGTTTTCAATTTCTCACGAATAACGCGAACCTGCTCTTCTGCTTCTTGAATCATATCCGGGCCAAAGAGTTGTCTTTCCCCGATTTCTGACCAGTTAAGAGGCGTTCGACATTTTCGTCCATAGAGAACTTCGAAAGGAGCTTTGCCCAAACTAGCTTGATAACTATTATTATAAGCAAACTCCGCGAATGGAAGGCATTTCTCCCAACCCATTCCGAATGAGATGACAGAAGCTCGGAGCATATCCTCCAGAATTTGATTGACTCGCTCTACTTGACCACTTGATTGAGGATGGAAGGCGGTGCTAAAAGAGAGACGAGTTCCCATAGCATCTTGGAAACTTTCCCAAAATCAAGAGGTGAAGAGACTCCCACGGTCTGAGTTAATTTCCAATGGGACACCATGAAGAGACACTATTCGGGAGATGTATAAGTCAGCTAGCTGGCTAGCGGTGATACTCTCACGAACAGGTAGGAAATGGGCTACTTTGGAAAGACGGTCGATCACGACGAAGATGGCATTATTCCCTCTCTTGGTCCTGGGAAACCCAGTGATGAAATCCTAGTCCACCAAAACCTCTGGCGTAGGTCTTGATACATTTTAGTACTACCAGGATGAATGGTGAGAGGGGATTCATGAGCTTCCTTAAGGATCAGCCGCCTCAGGTTTCGTGCCTTGCGAACCACTAAGCGGTTTCCAAAGTATATGACACCTTGATCAATAATGGAGAAACAATTCGCGACTCCTTTCTTAATGCTTCTCTTAATATGGGAGATTCCCGGGTCTACCTTCTGTGCCTTGATGATCTGATCCGTAAGGGTAGGTTTCGCCACCAGGGTGGACAGGAATCCTCAAGGAACAATGTGAAGATTGAGCTTACGAAATTCCTCGTGGAGAAGTGGTTGACTTTGGTGTAACATCAGGTTGTTACAATAAGATTTATGACTTAGCACATCAGCCATGACATTGGCTTTGCCCGGGGTGTAAGTTATTCCTAAGTCGTAATCCGAGATCAACTCGACCCAACGTCGTTGCCTGAGATTCAAATCCGGTTGGGTGAAGATATATTTCAAACTTTGGTGATCGGTGAAGATCTCGCAACGATTACCGAGGAGGTAATGTCGCCAAGTTTTGAGTGCATGGACTACAGCTGCAAGCTCTAGATCATGTGTGGGATAGTTTTCCTTATGTGGGTGTAATTGCCATGAAGCATAGGCAATTACCTGACGATCCTGCATGAGTATGCAACCTAGTCCTTGTCGCGAGGCGTCGCAATAGATAATAAAGTCCTTGGAGAAATCTGGTGGTACCAGTACGGGAGCAGATGCCAGGCGTCTTTTCAGTTCCTGAAAGCTGAACTCGCACTGTGGGGTCCACTCGAACTTTTTATCTTTCTTGAGGAGTTCAGTTAGAGGTTTAGCAACCTTGGAGAAATTCTCGACGAAGCGGCGGCAATAGCTCGCTAAGCCAAGGAAGCTCCGAACTTGCTTGACCGTCTCAGGTGGAGTCCAATCAACGACGGCTTGAACTTGCTCGGGATTGACAGCAATACCCTTACCAGAGATTACATGGCCTAGATAGGTCACTTCTGGCAACCAAAATTCACACTTGGAGAATTTGGCATAAAGGCGATGCTCTCGAAGTTTCATCAATACCAGCCTTAGATGTTCGGCATGTTCCTCTTCATTCTTGGAGTAGATGAGTATGTCATCGAGGTAAACTACGACGAATTTATCCAAATACTCCATGAAGACCGAGTTCATTAACCGAGAGAAGGTGGCTGGGGCATTGGTTAAACCGAAGGACATAACGGTGTACTCGTATTGGCCATAACGAGTAACAAAGGCCGTTTTGGGAATGTCCCCGTTTCTGATTTTGATTTGATGGTAGCCTAACCTCAAATCCATCTTAGAAAAGACTGAGGATCTAGCGAGCTGATCATATAGATTGTTGATCCTGGGAAGCGGATACTTGTTCTTGATAGTGACCAAGTTGACAGGTCGGTAATCTACAACCATCCGATCCGTTCCATCCTTCTTCTTGACAAAGAGGACGGGGCAAGCCCAAGGAGAGGAACTAGGACGGATGAAACCCTTTTTCAAGGACTCATCGAGTTGGTTCTTAAGCTCGGCTAGTTCTAAGGGTGCCATCTTATAGGGTCTCCTAGAAATTGGAACAGTTCCTGGAACAAGGTGTATCACGAACTCAACATCCCTGTCAGGTGGAACACCTGGCAGTTCTTCTGGAAAGACGTCCGGTAAGTCCCGGACTACCGGAACATCCTCAAGGTCTAGAAGGGGGTTGGCATTTAGGGAGTAAAGCTGGCGCTTGGCCACTCGAGTTAAGACATTGACTGTCTTGCCCGATGGGTGAGTAAGTTGAACGGTTCTAGTGGCACAATCAATCTTAGCATAATGAGCTGACATGCAGTCCATACCCAAGATGATGTTTATGTCCGAGGACTTGAGAGCTATTAAGGATGCAAGGAAGCAAGTCTATCGACAAGAATTTCGTTCCCATGGCTTACTCTAGAAGTTTGCCATTTGGAACCCGGAGTTTGAATTACCATGGAAGTGGGCATGTCACAGAATGTCGTGTTATGCAATCGAGCATAGTTCTCGAATATGAATGAATGAGATGCTCCAGTATCGAAAAGAACAGATGCCGGGTGGCAATTAACAAGGAGCGTACCAAGGACGACGTTAGGATCCTCATGAGCCTCCTCAGCTGAGACATAGTTGACATGGCCACGTGAAGTGGTGACCGGCTTGGCGTAGAAGGTCTTTCCCGCTGGCTTACCACGGCCAACGGACTTCCCAAACTGATTGGGTTTGTTGTTCTGGGGACACTCTCGGCTATAGTGACCCGGCTCTCCACACTTCAAACACGTCACCACATTGGGACGTGGAGCAGCATTAGCAGCGGGGCCACCATAGGGCTTGGGCGGTGCAAACTACTGGCTGGGACGAGGCGCCTCAAAGGATGGCCTCGGAATGAACCTGGGTGGCAGTGCCGTGCTTGGAATCCACACCCGGCGCTTCTGAGCTCCAGAGCCGGATGAAGAGCCAAAATCACGTGAGTGCTTGCGTGAAGCGTCATAGTCATACTGACCTGACTCAGCACTGATGGCTTTATTGAACAACTTCTGAAAGGAAGTGCACTCGTGCAGACGAAGATCGCGGCTAAGCTCAGGGCTAAGTCCCTTGCGGAACCTTGCCTACTTCTTAGCATCGGTAGATACTTCTTCAGGAGCATATCGTGCCAGATTCCCAAATTCACGACTATATGCATCCACAGTCAGTCTTCCTTGGGTGAAATTACAGAACTCTTCCCTCTTGCGATCCATGAGACCTTCCGGAATGTGATGCTCACAGAAAGCCTCACTGAATTCAGCCCAAGTAGTGATTTGACCGACCGGGCGCATAGCTTCAAAGTTTTCCCACAAAAGGCTAGCAGGGCCTTCGAGGTGATAGGCAGCATAAGTAACCTTGTCGGCTTCGGCTACGTTGGCAGAACGTAGCTTGTGGGTGATGCTGCGAAGCCAGTCATCCACGTCGAGGGGCTCGACAGAATGGTTAAACTTTGGTGGGTACAGCTTGATAAAGTCATTGATTGACACCAAGTCATTTCGCTGATGGCGTGCAGTGTTCTGCTCAATCCGCTCTAACAGGCGGTTAGTCTCACGCTTGTTTCTTTCCGCCTCCAGCATCACTTCGGCCAAAGAAGGCGGGTGAGGCAGATTTTCACCCCTAGCTGAACTGGCTTCCCCCTACTCCGGGGCAGCAGGGTTGCTGCGGGTGTTGACCATCCAAGGATAAAACAAGACAACGGTTTAGATAAGGATGGTACAAACTTAGCAAGGAAGTGCAGAATGTAATGGATAACATGAAATGCTAAGATGTTCATTGCACGACATGGTAATATAGAAACTGCCATATATATACCATTGGTCATACACACCATACATAGTTTAGTACAAGCCCGGGCTAGAGTACAACTACGGTGAAAGACATTACATGTCGGGACCCCGATCCTAAGTCACACCGATCTAGCATGTAACACTTCATATCACTTTGTGGCCTCACGCACGGTATTCCCACGGGTGCCACCTTACCTGGCCCGGGACCGTTTGCGCCTTTTGGCTCACGTATATGATAGTGTCGCTAGCATCCATATGACAAAGAACCCGGGCCGACATGACTAGTTGTGAACCCAAAGTAGCACTAACTTATAGTGACAGGCATACATGAATCAACCTCGAGCATGTCGATCAACAGCGTATGAATCCGGGCTGTAGCACTGGGCTAACAGGACTCCGGGAACCCGGGCTGTAGCAGGCTAGGCAGGACTCCGGATGTCACCGCGTGACATTTCCCCGAAGGGACAGACACAGGGACGAAGTGAATCACATGCCGGCCAATCAAGTGTTCCGGAGCAGTAGTGCTGGGCTAGCAGGACTCCGGTGAACCGGGCTGTAGCGGACTACTATGGCACATGGAAACACAAGACTACATTTCCCCATAAGAGAGGCTATCAGAGGTAAACAACTACGTTGTCGGATCCCACACATAGCAATACACGTTACACGTACGCATAACATGCAAGTATGTGCTGTACATCATGGCATCACAACATAACTCAAACTCATATAGATAAAGGCCCAGAAGAGCCACGTAGCATTCAATACAAACAGGGGTCTCATGACCCATCATTCAGAGCATACAAGCAACGGAAGCATTACATGTCTGAGTACAGACAACTACAAAAGGAAAAGACTAAGAAGCCTGACTAAACACGACCCTCCCAAGGGTACAAGATCGTAGCTGGGATACAAGCTACTCATCGAAGCCACTAGTGTAACCAACTGCAAAACATAAATAAGCAAACGTGAGTACAAAGGTACTCAGCAAGTCTTACATCAGAACTATGTACATATGCAACATTATCAACAAAGGGGGTGGTGGAGTTTAACAGCAGCAAGCCAGCTTTGACTCAATGGCTAATCTATACTACGAGTATCAGAAACTTCTTTGAGGTGAGAAGACGCACACGAGTCCACATATTCACCATATCAATACTCCACTATGGATCCGTTCCCGTCTCCCTACGAGAAGGCCATCCATAGCACTCACGCTTATCTTGCGGATTTTAGAGTATCCACTTCAAGTTGTCTATGTACTACATAAGTCCTCCAAGTTTCCATATCCGAGGAAAACGGCTATTCGAATAGATAATATTGACCCTGCAGGGGTGTACTTCTTCACACACGCTCTCGCCACTTATAGCCCTGTACACGTCATGTACCTCGGCAACCTTCAAGCGGAAGCCGGGCGAGGGTGTCGGCCATGACCTGACTAACCACACAAGTCTCTCGTCCAGGTTTATCGCCTATTCGGGTTCCATCCGCAAGGAGATCCGGCCGGGGTGTCGCTCACGGCCCCAAACGATGTGTGCAGGGTTCCCAAGCCCACCATCCGGGTGCCACTTGGTACACCGTGCCACAGTGCCTAGTCTGTCCCAAGACCGTCCCGTCGGACACCACCTGGTAGACATGTAGCACTACCTACAAACGCCAGAAACTAGTTGCAACTCCTGGACAGAGATCAAGTGGATTAATAAGCCGAGAGGGGCCGGATAACAGGAACCCAATGTGTGGTACTAACTGGACTTGGATAACATACACAGAACTCAGTGCTTAAGGACGGTTCCAATGAGACAACCCACCATGTACTCGTACATGGCCTCTCATCGCTACCTTTACCAAAACATGTTCACACACTTAGCCTTTACCGGTAGGACATGTTCACCACTCCGATTCATTCCCGATGAATCAGACCTGACACAACTCTAAGCATAGCTGGCATAAAGAAAACAAGCATGGATGAGCAGGCACATCAAGGCTCAAGCAACTCCTACTCATGCTAGTGGGTTTCAACTATTTACTGTGGCAATGACAGGTCATGCAGAGGAATGGGTTCAGCTACCGCAGCAGAAAGTAGCAGTTTGAATCGTTGTTGTCCTAATGCAGTAAAAGGAGCAGGAGCGAGAGAGTGGGACTTTATCGAGATGCTCAAGGGGGTTTGCTTGCCTGATAGATCGACGAAGAAGCACTGCTCCTCAGACAGGTACTCGGGACACCTTCCGGAGTAGAACCTATCGAGAGGGAATGGTGCCGGCAATCAATAAACAACCATATGCAACAATATGATGCATGAAGATGACGTTTCAAAGATGCCATGATTTTCCCTAATGCATCTAGCATCAATTTGGTTGAAGTCCATATGAACCAAGGGTTCGTATGCAAACCCCAAATTAAGTATATAACATGCCATTATTACATTTTCACTTATATAGCGAGTATAAGTTGGTTTTTCATGCATGAAACTGGCATAAATGGATTCCTTGAATTTTTCTGATAATTTTTCATATATAATTTATTTGATTTGGAGTTACGGTTGAATTACTATGATTTTTAGAAGTTTTAACTATTTTCTGGAATTTCCTGATTTAAATTAATACCAGAAAATGATATAATGCGTCAGCACAGCGTCATGCTTACGTCAGCAGGTCAAAGGCGGCTGACCAGGTCAAACCTGACGTGTGGGGTCCACACGTCAGTGTCTGTGGTTAATCCTAATTTAAAATAAACCTAAACTGGTTTAGTTAATGGGGTTGGGCCCACGCGTCAGTGACCCAATTAGCTAAACATGGCTTAATTAGTTGTTAAACTAATCCTAACTAAAACTTAATAGGGCCGGACCCACATGTCACTGACCCTGGTTAGTCAAACCCCAGGTCAACTGGGGGGTTAGACCGGTCAACGCCACCGGCGTTTAGCCGCCGGCGAGGCCGAACGCAGCGGAGGGGCTCGGGATCGCCGTTCCGGCGACCAAAAGGACGGCGGAGGGGCTCTGCGTGGAGCTGGGCGTGCGCCGCATCCATTTGTGCAAACGGCAGGGGCTGAGGTGGCCCGAGCTCGCCGGAGGTAAGCTCGCGGTGGTGGCCGGAGTTCGGGCGATGAAGAAAACGTTGCTATGGTGCACGGCAGGAGCAGCGGTTGGTTGCTCTGGGCCCGTGGAACTATGCTGAGCACGGTGACGCGCTTGGTTTTGGGCTTGGGCGGCTGCGGCGACGGCGGTGACATGGCCGGCGGGCGGAAGCTCTCGGTTCCGGTGAAGAGCATGGTTAGGGGACGCATTTGGCAGCAAGAAGAGAGGGGAAAGACGGCGGGGCTCACTGGGGGTCGGAAGAGAAGGTCAGCGGGCTCGGGGGCGCGCCAGACGCCGCGAATCGCCGGCGGTGAGCGGCGGCACCCGAGGTGAAAGACGAGCTCGAAGGCGTCACCACGGTGCTCCTGGGTTCGGAATCTTCCGCGTGGAGGTGCCGTGCGTCGTCACGGAGCTTTTGGACACAGGCAAGGGGCGAGAAGACCACGGTGCTCACGGTGGCAGCGAACGGCGGCGACGGACCAGTTCGGGCGTGCTACAGAGAGAGAGAGAGAGAGAGCAGGGGAAGGGAGAGTGAGCTGCGAGAGAGGGAGAGGAGAGAGGGGCTTCGAGGCGTCTCCAGGCGCGGGATTGGGTTGACGGGGAGCGCGACACGGCGAAGTAGGAGGTGGCACGGTCGGCTGCGTGCGCTGGCTGCCAGTGGGCACAAGGTTGAAGACAACCTTGCCCCTAGTGGGCTGGGCCACTGCTGGGCCGGCTGGGCTTCCAGGTAAGGCCAGGTAAGCCTTTTCCTTTTCCTGTTTCTTTTTTTCTATTTCTAACATTTGTCTCTATCCAAAAGAAATGTTAAAACATTTCCCTAAATGCTGAAAATATTTGTGGCATCTAGATATAATATTCCAGAGGCCCTCACCAATTCCCAACATTTTTGGAGCCATTAAAATATTTATATAATTTAAACAGCTCCAAATCAAATATTTATGCATTGATTAAAAAATCCAAAATGTGTAGCAAAAATGTACATCACCTCTGGTTGTTGTTCCCAACATTTTCCAAAGAGCATGAACATTTTTGAATAGCATTTTGGGTTCATTGATAATCCATTTTAAAATTGAACCTATTTGAATTTGCTTTGGTGCTAGGGTTTGAAACATCCCCATTTCAAATTCATTTGAAATATAACCATGATGCACAAAGCAAGCCTAGGACCATACCAGAACTAGGGATGTGACAACTTGCCCCCACTCGAAGAAATCTCGTCCCGAGATTCAGGAGTTGGCGGAAAGAAAGCGGGGTACTCAAGTCGAAGACGATCTTCTCGCTCCCAAGTAGCTTCTCTCTCGGAATGATGAGACCATTGAACCTTGAGAAACTTGATGTTATGACGTCGAGTGACACGCTCTGCTTGATCCATAATGCGAACGGGGTACTCTCGATAAGTGAGGTTATCTTGAAGATCAAGCGTTTCGTGGTCCACTCCGCGAATGGGATCCGAGAAGCAACGCCTGAGTTGAGAGACGTGGAAGACATCATGAACTCGAGAAAGATGTGGGGGTAGTTCCAACTGGTAGGCAACCTCTCCTCGTTTAGCGAGAATGCGAAAAGGACCGATGTAACGAGGAGCCAACTTGCCCTTGATACCGAAACGATGGGTACCCTTCAAAGGAGTAACCCGAAGGTAAGCCTTGTCGTCAACTTCATAAGCCACTTCCTTATGACGACGGTCATACTGGCTCTTTTGACGAGATTGGGCTGTTTTCAAATTCTCACGAATGATGCGAACTTGCTCTTCTGCCTCCTGGATCATATCCGGTCCAAAGAATTGTCTTTCACCGGTTTCTGACCAGTTCAAAGGTGTTCGACATCTTCGTCCATACAGAATCTCGAAGGGTGCTTTCTTAAGACTGGATTGGTAGCTATTGTTATAAGCAAACTCGGCAAAGGGAAGACATTTCTCCCAATCCATACCGAATGAGATAACGCAAGCTCTAAGCATGTCTTCGAGAATTTGGTTGACCCTTTCCACCTGACCACTTGATTGAGGGTGGAAAGCGGTACTGAAGGAAAGATGGGTGCCCATGGCAGTTTGGAAACTTTCCCAGAAATGAGAGGTGAAAAGACTGCCACAGTCTGAATTGATCTCTAGTGGAACACCATGGAGTGACACTATTCGGGAGATATATAAGTCAGCGAGCTGGCGAGCAGTGATACTCTCTCGAACAGGTAGGAAGTGAGCCACTTTGGAGAGACGATCAATGACTACGAAGATAGCATTATTTCCTTTCTTGGTCCTGGGAAAGCCGGTGATGAAGTCCATACCAACTTTGTCCCATTTCCACTCGGGAATAGCTAGAGGTTGAAGGGTGCCAGCAGGTCTTTGATGCTCTGCCTTAACGCGACGACAAACGTCACAGTTGGCAATATACTGAGCGATTTCTCTCTTCATCCTAGTCCACCAGAACCTCTGGCATAGGTCCTGATACATCTTTGTACTACCGGGATGAATCGTGAGAGGGGATTCATGGGCCTCCTTAAGGATCAGTTGCTGCATCTGTTGACATTTGGGAACCACCAAACGGTTACCAAAGTAAACAACACCTCGTTCATCCATAGAGAAACAGCCAGCAACTCCCTTGGAAATATTCTTCTTGATTCAGGAAATTCCCGTATCATGCTTCTGAGCCTCTATGATCTGATCCGTAAGGGTAGGTGTCGCCACCAAGGTAGAAAGGGAACCATGAGGAGCTATGTGAACAGCTTACAGAATTCCTCATGGAGGGGTGGTTGACATTGTTGCAACATGAGGTTGTTGCAATAGGATTTACGACTTAAAGCATCAGCCATGACATTGGCTTTGCTTGGGGTGTAGGTGATTCCTAAGTCGTAATCCGAGATCAACTCCAACCAACGTCTTTGTCTGAGATTCAGATCCGGTTGGGTGAAGATATACTTGAGACTCTGATGGTCAGTGTAGATTTCTCAACGGTTACCAAGAAGGTAATGTCGCCAAGTCTTAAGTGCATAGACTACAGCTGCAAGCTCTAGATCATCTATAGGATAATTTTCCTCATGTGGATGCAACTGTCGAGATGCATAGGCAATCACATGGCGATCTTGCATAAGAATGCAACCTAGTCCCTGTCGTGAGGCATCACAATAGATAACAAAGTCCTTAGTGAAGTCCGGTGGCACAAGTATGGGAGCAGAAGTCAGGCGTCTTTTCAGTTCCTGAAAACTGTGCTCACACTGTGGGGTCCACTCAAACCTTTTATCTTTCTTGAGAAGCTCCATGAGGGGTTTGGCCACTTTGGAGAAGTTTTCAACGAAGCGGCGACAATAACTGGCTAGACCAAGGAAACTCCTAACTTGTTTGACCGTTTCGGGTGGAGTCCAATCGAGAACGGCTTTGACTCTCTCGGGATTGACATCAATGCCCTTACCAGAGATCACGTGGCCCAGATAGGTCACTTCTGGCAACCAAAATTCACACTTGGAGAACTTGGCATAAATACGATGCTCTCTGAGTTTTTCTAACACAAGCCT
This sequence comes from Triticum urartu, assembly GCF_003073215.2. NCBI lineage: Eukaryota > Viridiplantae > Streptophyta > Magnoliopsida > Poales > Poaceae > Triticum > Triticum urartu. Next base: position 24,955,769 of record NC_053027.1, on the reverse strand, counting down.
AAGATGTTCTGCATGCTCTTCCTCGTTCTTCGAGTAAATAAGAATATCATCGAGATAAACCACGATGAACTTATCTAAGTACTCCATAAAGATCGAGTTCATCAAGCGGGAGAAAGTAGCTGGAGCATTGTTTAGGCCGAAAGACATCACGGTGTACTCGTATTGACCATAACGAGTGACAAAGGCCGTTTTGGGGATGTCCCCGTTTCTGATTTTGATTTGGTGGTAGCCTAACCTCAAATCCATCTTGGAAAATACTGAGGATCCAGCGAGCTGATCATACAGGTCGTTGATCCTGGGGAGCGGATACTTGTTCTTTATCATGACCAAATTAACGGGACGATAATCTACAACCATCCGATCCGTACCATCCTTCTTCTTGACGAAGAGGACAGGACAAGCCCAAGGAGAGGAACTGGGACGGATGAGACCCTTTTGCAAGGACTCATCAAGTTGTTTCTTAAGCTCGGCTAACTCCAAAGGTGCCATCTTGTATGGTCTCCTAGAGATTGGAACAGTCCCTGGGATAAGTTCTATGACAAACTCTACATCTCTGTCAGGTGGGACACCTGGCAGTTCTTCTGGAAAGACATCCGGGAAGTCACGGACTACCGGAATATCTTCAAGGTCTGGAAGAGGGCTGGCATTAAGAGAATAGAGTTGACGCCTTGCAACTCTAGTGGAGACAGTGACTATTTTGCCAGATGGATGTGTAAGTTGAACAGATCTAGTGTAACAGTCGATCTTGGCATGATGAGCTGTCATCCAGTCCATACCCAAGATGATGTTAATATCTGCGGACTTGAGAGATATCAAAGAAGCAAGGAAAACCAGTGTATCAACAAGGATTTCATTACCATGGCTTACCTTGGAGGTTTTCCATTTGGAACCAGGAGTCTGGATTATTAGTGGAGTCAGCATATCACAAAATGACATGTCGTGCAACCGAGCGTAACCTTCGGATATGAAGGAGTGGGATGCTCCAGTATCAAACAAAACTGAAGCTGGGTGACAATTGACAAGAAGCGTACCCAGTACGACATCGGGATCATCTTGAACTTCTGAAGCTGAGACATGGTGCACACATGCTCGTTCAATGGAGGCTGGCTTGGTACTGATCATCTTGCCTGATGGCTTTTCACGGCCAACAGACCTGTCAGACTGGGGTGGAGTATAACTGGACTGAGGGCAGTCACGTGCGTAGTGTCCCGGTTCTCTGCAGGTGAAGCAAGTTCCTGAGGTAGGACGTGGACCTACATTGGCAAGTGGTCCACTAATAGGCCTGGGTGGAGCACGTTGCTGAGTTGGGTGAGGCACCACATAGGATGGCCTCGGTGCATATCGAGGTGGAAGAGCTGAGTTCGGAATCCAAATCCGTCACTTCTGAGAGCCAGAGCGGGAGGAAGAACCCAGATCACGGTTGTGCTTACGAGACTCCTCGTAAGTGAGTTGAGCTGTCTCTGCATTAATGGCCTTGTTCACAAGAGCCTAGAAAGTATCACAATGATGCAGGTGGAGATCACGACGCAACTTAGGGTTGAGACCCTTCCGGAACCTAGCCTGCTTCTTAGCGTCCGTGGACACTTCTTCTGTAGCATAGCGGGCGAGGTTTCCAAACTCTCTACTGTAAGCATCAACAGGCAGCTTACCCTGGGTAAAACTACAGAACTCTTCCCTCTTGCGATCAATGAGAGCCTGAGGAATGTGGTGCTCATGAAAAGCCTCGGTGAAATCCCTCCAGGTAGGAATCTGACCAGCTGGAAGCATAGCCTCATAGCTCTGCCACCAAATACTAGCAGGACCTTCCAGGTGGTAGGTAGCATAGGTGACCTTGTCACCTTTAGCTACGCTCGCAGAATGCAACTTGTGAGTGATGCTTCGGAGCCAGTCATCTACATCGAGTGGCTCAAAGGGGTGATGGAAGGTGGGTGGTTTCAGACCAATGAAGTCGGTGATGGAAACCAACTTCTTACGCTGATGTGCGGTGTTCTGCTCAATCTGTGCCAGCAAGCGGTTAGTCTCACGCTTGTTCCTCTCGGATGCTAACAAGAACTCTGCCATCAAAGGCTGGTCAGGAGGATCCTCGTCCCTACCATCTCCGTGATTCTTGCTATGAGCAACTGGAACTCGGTTAGCAGATGACATCCTGGCATAGAAACCAAGGAAACAAGGATGGAATTAGCACCGACATAAGGATGCGGCATGTAATGCAAAAGCATTGGAAACTCTGGAAATCTTGGGACAATTTCGGCAGCATAACGGCTGTAAATGCTCAAAAGGATTTTTGAGACATTCATCAAAGGAATAGCATAGTCAATCAGCATCATAATATCAAGGTTCTAGGTCAAACTGAGGACACACGGAAGTAGTAGAACTGTACGGAGACACAACCCAACAATCCTAAGACTTTACGGTTTAGTAACACGTCATCCTGAGAGATAGAGGAGAATCCTAGGCCTTAACCCTCGTAGAAAAGAAGAGGCTGACTCAGAAAGAATGACATGAGGTAAAGGAGTAAAAAGAGCCTTACGTTCCCTTCCACAATCAATTCCCTTATATAACTAAAGCATTTCTAGACTCAACTTCGACCAGTTTGTCTTGGTAATCCTACAGTCAGTCAGGCTCTGATACCAACGCTGTCGGGACCCCGATCCTAAGTCACACCGATCTAGCATGTAACACTTCATATCACTTTGTGGCCTCACGGACGGTATTCCCACGGGTGCCACCTTACCTGGCCCGGGACCGTTTGTGCCTTTTGGCTCACGTATATGATAGTGTCGCTAGCATCCATATGACAAAGAACCCGGGCCGACATGACTAGTTGTGAACCCAAAGTAGCACTAACTTATAGTGACAGGCATACATGAATCAACCTCGAGCATGTCGGTCAACAGCGTATGAATCCGGGCTGTAGCACTGGGCTAACAGGACTCCGGGAACCCGGGCTGTAGCAGGCTAGGCAGGACTCCGGATGTCACCGCGTGACATTTCCCCGAAGGGACAGACACAGGGACGAAGTGAATCACATGCCGGCCAATCAAGTGTTCCGGAGCAGTAGTGCTGGGCTAGCAGGACTCCGGTGAACCGGGCTGTAGCGGACTACTATGGCACATGGAAGCACAAGACTACATTTCCCCATAAGAGAGGCTATCAGAGGTAAACAACTAGGTTGTCGGATCCCACACATAGCAATACACGTTACACGTACACATAACATGCAAGTATGTGCTGTACATCATGGCATCACAACATAACTCAAACTCATATAGATAAAGGCCCAGAAGAGCCACGTAGCATTCAATACAAACAGGGGTCTCATGACCCATCATTCAGAGCATACAAGCAACGGAAGCATTACATGTCTGAGTACAGACAAC